>NC_057794.1:471616832-471626336 GCF_018294505.1 Triticum aestivum
GGCGGCAGCGCAGCACGGGCCTGAGTGGCGACGGGGAGGGCCCGTGATGGGCCGCGGTGGGCCAGCGGAGGAGGCGGTGCGGGGAGGCCACGTGGCAGCCCCTTAGTGGCTGCGGGCAGCGGCGGAGTCCGTCCGGCGAGAAATGGACATGTCCGGTGCGCGCGAGGGGATTTTCTAGGGTTTCGGGGAGGAAGGAGATCCGAAAACGGAGGGGTGTTTAAATAGGCATAGAGGGAGCTAGGAGAGTCCAAATGAGGTGCGGTTTTCGGCCACGCGATCGTGATCGAACGCTCTAGATGATGGAGCAGAGTTAGGTGGGTTTTGGGCCAAATTGGAGGGGTGTTGGGCTGCAACACACACAAGGCCTTTTCGGTCCCTCGGTTAACCGTTGGAGTATCAAACGAAGTCCAAATGATACGAAACTTGACAGGCGGTCTACCGGTAGTAAACCAAGGCTGCTTGGCAAGTCTCAGTCCAATCCGGAAATGTTTAATCCCCACACATGAAATAAAGGTAGAAATGGCCACCGGAGGAGAACGAAGCGCCGGAATGCAAAACGGACAACGAGAAAAATGCTCGAATGCATGAGACAAACACGTATGCAAATGCAATGCGCATGATGACATGATATGAGATGCATGACAACGACAACAACACACGGAGACAAAACCCGAACCTGAGGAAATAAATATAACTTAACGCCGGAGACGGCAAGAGTTGGAGTACAAATTGGGAAAGTTACATCCGGGGTGTTACAACACTCCACCACTACGGAAGGATCTCGTCCCGAGATCTACGACTGAAAGAACGCCGGGTACTCAGAACGGAGGTGATCCTCGCGTTCTCAGGTAGCTTCACGGTTGGAATGGTGTGACCACTTGACTTTGAGAAATTTGATTGACTTGTTGCGAGTCTTGCGTTCAGTCTCTTCAAGAATAGCAACTGGGTGCTCACGATAAGAGAGATCTTCTTGGAGCTCAATGTCCTCGAAGTTGACGGTGCGGTCAGGAGTCTTGAAGCACTTTCGAAGCTGAGAGACATGGAACACCTCATGAACATTTGCAAAATTTGAAGGAAGCTCGAGTTGATAGGCGAGGTCGCCTCTCTTACTGACAATCTTGAATGGTCCCACGTATCTAGGGGCAAGCTTCCCTTTGATACCGAAGCGACAAGTACCTTTCATAGGAGATACGCGGAGGTAAACATGATCTCCGATCTCGAAAGCCAAATCACGGTGCTTACTATCATAGTAGCTCTTCTGACGGGATTGGGCTGCTTTGAGGTTATCACGAATGACTTTGCACATTTCCTCTGCCTCTGTGATTAAGTCATTACCCAAAAGCTGGTGTTCACCGTTTTCGGACCAGTTGAGAGGGGTACGGCACTTCCTGCCATACAGAATTTCGAATGGGGCCTTACCCGAACTTGCTTGAAAACTGTTGTTGTAGGAAAATTCAGCATAAGGAAGACAATCCTCCCACTTCATGCCGAAGGAGATCACACAAGCCCTGAGCATATCTTCAAGAATCTGGTTGACACGCTCGACTTGACCGCTAGTTTGAGGATGGAAAGCTATGCTGAAGCGGATGTTGGTACCCATGGCCTTCTGAAAAGAATCCCAAAACTTCGAGGTAAAGATGCTGCCACGGTCTGAAGATATCACTTGTGGAATACCGTGCAGAGAGACAATACGAGAGGTATAGAGTTCCGCCAATTGAGCTGCAGTGATCGACTCTTTGATAGGCAGAAAGTGAGCCACTTTGGTGAGTTTGTCGATGACAACGAATATAGCATCATTGCCACGCTTGGACTTTGGAAACCCAGTCATGAAGTCCATTTCAATGTGGTCAAACTTCCATTCTGGAATGGCAAGAGGTTGGAGGAGACCCGCTGGCCTTTGGTGTTCTGCCTTCACTCTTCTGCAAACATCACATTCATTCACGAATTGAGCGATCTCGCGCTTCATTCGAGTCCACCAATAAGCTTGTTTAAGGTCCTGATACATCTTCGTTCTCCCAGGGTGGATGGAGAGGAGAGAATTGTGAGCCTCGTTCATGATCACTTTACGAAGGTCACCTTTGGGTACAACAATATGATCCTCGAAGAAGAGAGTGTCCTTGTCATCAAGGCGGTAGCACTTGTACTTGGACTGGCTCTTGGCAATCCCAATCTTCACCTTTTTTACCATAGCATCAAGAAGCTGGGCTTGGCGAATCTGGTCTTCCAAGGTAGGAGAGACTAGAAGGTTGGTGAGGAAACCTTGAGGAACAACTTGCAGGTTAAGTTTGCGGAAAGCTTCACAAAGCTCGGGTTGATAAGGCTTGAGAATCAGATAGTTGCAGTAAGCTTTCCTGCTCAAAGCGTCAGCAATCACATTGGCCTTGCCTGGAGTATACTCAATACTCGGATTATACTCTTGAATCATTTCGACCCATCGAGTTTGCCTGAGGTTGAGATTAGGCTGAGTGAAGATGTACTTGAGACTCTTGTGATCAGTGAAAATGTCCACTTTCCTTCCCAATAGAAGATGTCTCCAAGTCAAAAGAGCATGCACAACTGCCGCCAACTCGAGATCATGAGTGGGGTAGTTCTTCTCATTAGGCTTCAACTGGCGAGATGTATAAGCAATAGCTTTCTTCTCTTGCATCAATACTGCGCCAAGACCTTGGAGAGAGGCATCACAAAACACCTCGTACGGCTTGGATTCATCAGGCGGAGTCAGAGCTAGAGCAGTGATCAATTTCTCTTTCAAAGTGTTGAAAGCAATGTCACACTCCGGAGACCAAATGTACTTGACGTGCTTTTGGAGAAGATTTGAGAGAGGCTTCGCGATCTTAGAAAAGTTTTCAATGAATCTTCGGCAATAGCTTGCGAGACCGAGGAAGCTGCGGAGTTGCTTCACGTTCTGAGGAGGTTCCCAATTCACAATTGCAGACACCTTCTCAGGATTCACGGCAATTCCCTTGGCAGAGATGATATGACCAAGATAAAGAACCTCATCGAGCCAAAATTCACACTTGGAGAACTTGGCGTAGAACTTATATTCTCTGAGTTTATCGAGAACCAAACGCAAGTGCTTGGCATGATCTTCCTTGTTCTTGGAGAAAACCAGAACGTCGTCGAGATAGACCAAAACGAAGTCATTGGTGTAGGCGTTGAAGATGAAGTTCATCATGCGAGAGAACGTCGGAGGAGCGTTGACGAGGCCAAAAGACATGACAGTGTATTCATATGAACCAAAGCTTGTCCTGAAAGCCGTCTTGGGAATATCTTGCTCACGGATCCGAATCTGATGACAGCCCATATGGAGATCAAGCTTAGAGAATACTTGGGCACCTTTGAGTTGTTCGAACAACTCATTGATGTTGGGAAGTGGGTATTTGTTCTTAATGGTCTTCTTGTTCACTGGACGGTAATCAACACAAAGTCGGTCCATTCCATCCTTCTTCTTCACAAAAAGAACACCAAAACCCCATGGAGAAGAACTAGGCCGGATGAGACCCATTTTCTCTTGAATATCGAGTTTCTTCTTCAGCTCCTTCAACTCTTCAGGTCCGAGCTTGTAAGGACGTTTGCACACCGGTTCCGTGCCAGGCTCAAGATCAATAACAAATTCAACTGGCCGATGCGGAGGCATTCCTGGGAGCTCTTCTGGAAAGACGTCTTGATATTCGCAAACGACTGGAATTTGAGAGATGGCATCCAATTCACCCTTCTCATTGAGAGAAAACAGACGAATGGTATCATCACGAGCTGTAAAGACAATTACATCCTCAGACGAATGAGTCAATTGAATCTGCCTGGCTGCACAATCAAGCTGAGCCTTGTGCTTAGTTAGCCAATCCATTCTGAGAATAAGATCAATATCTGAGTTACCAAGCACCATAGGAGAAGAAAGGAACTTGTAGTCGCCCAACGTGATAGTGACATCCGGAGCCATCATTTTGGTGTTCATGAACAAACCCGGAGAAGAAACTGCTATCGGTTTAGGCAAATCAATAGTATGCACATCATGCATGGATGCAAAAGGCTTCGATAAAAATGATAAAGATGCACCAGTGTCAAAAAGAACTCTTGCGGGAATGTCATTAACAGGAAGGTTACCCATGATCACATCTGGTGAGTCCTCTGCCTGAGCTGCATTTAGCAAGTTGACCTTGGCGGACTTGGGGTTATGCTTGACCACAGCTGTACTTGCCGATCTGACAGGAGGAGGAGGAGGAAGACGCCTCTGGTTGAAACACTTGTTGGCATAGTGACCCTTCTGTTGGCACTTGTTGCACGTGACCTCTGAAAGCGGACGGTGATACGGAGCACTCGATCTTGGATCTTGAGACGAAGTCTTGTTCTGAAAGCCAGGGTTGGGTGGGTGGGAAAAACCACTGCCACCTTTGCTCTTCTGCTGATACGGCTGACGAAATGGAGGAGGAGGAAGCCAGTACTTCTGCTGCTTGGCCACTTGAGTAGAGGAAGGAGTAACATCTCTGGCTCTCTTCTTGGAAGCATCACACCTCAACTGAGCAGCCTCTTGCTTCAATGCCATGTTTTAGAACTCATCGTATCTCAAGGGCTCGAAGAGAACAAGAGCTAGCTGAATTTCTTCTCTGAGACCACCCCTGAACTGGTATATCATGCTCTTCTCATCAGGGATGTCTTGCTTGGCAAAGCGGGCGAGCTTCTAGAACAACTTGTTGTAGTCATAGACAGATAAAGAGCCTTGCTTCAGGTTGCAGAATTCCTCACGCTTGCTTTCAACCACGCTTTGAGGGATATGATGAGCTCGGAAATCTCGACGGAAATCATCCCAAGTGATAACACGTCCACCTCTGGAGTCCTTGTACTGCTGGAACCATTCTACAGCTTGATCTTTGAGTTGGAAGGAAGCGAACTTGACAAAGTCCTCAGGCCTGACGTTACTGCACTCGAAATGCTTGCACAGATCCACTAGCCAATCGTCGGCATCGGTTGCCTCAACACAATTGCTGAAAGTCTTTGGCCCATTAGCAAGGAACTGGTTGAGTGAAGCAAAGTGATTCTGATTGCTTCCTTGATTCCCTTGGTTGCCTTGATTGCACTCTTGAAGAATTTGCATGATCAACTGTGAGTTTGCATTGGTTGCGGCCATCACAGCTTGCCATGCCTCCGGAGGAGGGGGAGGTGGTGGCGGATCAGGATTCGGAGTCGTGCGTGTTGGAGGAGCCATCCTGTAGAGGTTGACCACCATTATCACATTGATAGATAAATATTGAAGCTGAATCCAACGGAATGAAAATTGCAACATATAGTCTTCACATCCGAACAAAATGAACGAATGCATTCCTCTTGAAATGGTCACATATCCATAAATTGAGAAGCCACGTAGAATTAAGGTAGAGAAATAAATAAACAAGGTACGGATCAAGAACGAATAATCGGTAAGAAATCCCAATCTCAAACCAATATCCGTGGAAGAAGAACTAGAGCTACAAGAATTCCCACCTATGAAAATCTCGAACCTTTCCGGTTATGCAATCAGGTGTTGGGGATATAGGGGAAGCATAATATCTCACCCAAACTAGCAAATCCTACATCCAGCTGTATCCATCCTTCAACACATAACCAAGAAACCTTCAGAAACCATCTACCTCAACCTTCGAAAAGCATCCGTTATACAAGTCATGGCGATACTCCCGAACTCCCGCCCCAGTACTGGGTGGCGTCGAGGTTATCTCACCAACGAACTGCATAACATAGATTTTCGATGTCGGCGTACTAAACTCAGGTATTCCAGAACTGCAACGATAAAATTATGATGACAACACCTCAGAACTCAACTCCCCGGGACACTTCCACTAAACCCCTGACAGGAGGCACCAAGACAATGTTCTCATCATAAAACCATCGGAACGATTCCAAGATACCCGCGTGATCCTAAAATTTTTTTAGTGAAATTTGAGAAGAGAAGAGTCAAAACTCTACGTTAGGATGCCTTACCAGAGCGATGAGGAGACTGGGAAGTAAAAAAAATTCCTAATCTCTCCGATATATAATTCCTAAATGACTCAAAACATTTTTCTAGACACAACTCGACCGCTAAAAACGATGAAGCAATGGGGCTCCTAAGGTCGGGGAAGGATCTGATTACCAACTTGTCACACCCTCGATGCGATTATAGCTCCCACGTGTCGAGGAACGACTTAGAGACATAATCACATTGAAGGCATATGTCGCAAGTTAGGCAATCTTCACAACATCCCATGTAATATGATAATAAAAGGGGAGATAACATAGTTGGCTTACACTCGCCACGTCAATCAAGTACATAAATAACATTACATCAACCAAACACTCATGGCCCGACTACAGCACCAAAATGAAAAATAACCCAACATGCGACACGGTCCCAATCACCCCCAACTGGGCACCAGTACTGATCATCGGGAAAGGAAACATAGTATCGTTGAGAGTCTTCGTCGAACTCCCACTTGAGCTCATACGTGTGTCCTGGAGCGGAATCATCAGGCCCTGCATCTGTTGTAATAGTAATCTGTGAGCCATAGGGACTCAGAAATCTCGCACCCTCGCGATCAAGACCATTTAAGCTTATAGCTAAGGCAGGGTAAATATGTGGAGCTGCAGCAAGCGACTAGCAAGTATGGTGGCTAACTTATTCGCAAAAGAGAGCGAGAAGAGGAGGCAAAGCGCGTGCGAGAAACTAGAGAGCAACCTGCGCAAATATTACTCCAACACTGTGTCCACTTCCTGGACCTCGCCGAGAAGAGGCCATCACGGTAACACACTCGGTTGATTCATTTTAATTAATTTAAGGTTCAAGTTATCTACAAACGGACATTAACAAATTCCCATCTGCCCATAACCACGGGCACGGCTTTCGAAAGTTCAAATCCCTGTAGGGGAGTCCCAACTTAGCCCATGACAAGCTCTCACGATCAACGAAGGAATAGACCTCCTCCCAAGACGTTCCGATCAGACTCGGTATCTCGGTAATTCAAGACACTTCGACAGGTTAAAACAAGACCAGCAACACCGCCTGAATGTGCCGACAAATCCCAATAGGAGCTGCACATATCTCGTTCTCAGGGCACACTCAGATGAGAAATACGTCGGGTAGGACAACCCAGAGTGGCCCCTGGTAGCCCCGGACATCGCTCGGTTGGACCAACACTCAGAGGAGCACTGGCCCAGGGGGGCTAAAATAAGATGACCCTTGAGTCTGCAGAACCCAAGGGAAATAAAAGGGTAGGTGGCGAATGGTAAGACCAAAGTTGGGCATTGCTGGAAAAGCTTTAATCAAGGCGAACAATCAAGGGGTTCCCATTATAACCCAACCGCATAAGGAACGCAAAATCCGGGAACATAACACCGATATGACGGAAACTAGGGCGGCAAGAGTGGAACAAAACACTAGGCGAGAGGCCAAGCCTTCCACCCTTTACCAAGTATATAGATGCATTAAGATAACATGGCAATATAGTGCTATCCCAACAAGTAAATTAATGTTCCAACAAGGAACGGCCTTCAATCTTCACCTGCAACTAGCAACACTATAAGAGGGGCTGAGCAAAGCGGTAACATAGCCAATCAACGGTTTGCTAGGACAAGGTGGGTTAGAGGTTTGACATGACAATTTGGGAGGCTGGCAAGCAAGTGGTAGGCATCATAGCATTGGCATAGCAAAAGAGCGAGCAAACTAGCATAGCAAAGATAGTAGTGATTTCGAGGGTATGATCATCTTGCCTGCATAGTTGTCAGAGTTGATTGGATCATCAAAAGCAAACTCAACGGGCTCCTCATTAGCGAACTCGTCTCCCGGCTCTACCCAAACAAGACAAACAAGCAACAAGGATACAATCAACCACGTGCAAGACCAAGCAATATGATGAAATGATGATATGCTATGCGGAATGCGATGCGGGATGCAAAATGCAAGATATGACAGGAAATGCATGAACCTGGCCTCAACATGGAAATCCAAGTGTGCCACTGGAAAGATGAGATGAAATCGCTTGAAAACGATATAAAGAACGCCGGAATCGGAGTTACGGTTTGGAAATGGCAAGCGATTCAAAAATGACACCGGTCTGCGATTTACAGCAAGTAGGCATCTAAATGCAACGAAATGAACATGCTACAGCACCCAAACAAGACAACAAAATACATGGCAGTGATGCACACAAGATGCTTAACAAAAGTCTAGCAGTGAGCTACGGCCAATTCATCCATTAACAGGTTCAAACAAGCATGGCAAAAATGCATATGACAAACAGATCTCAGACTTAGTGAAATTAACAGTTGTCTGGAATTTCAGATCAGGTAGCCCTCTTCGGAGCAGCAAAACTACATGCTACAGGATATGAACATGGCAAAGTAAAGCATGGCATGGATCTACTCAAAGAGCTTAACAAAAGTCCCTTAGTGACCTTGAGCCAAAATGGATCAGAAAATACAATTGCAAGCACGTGAACATAGCAAAAACATAATCAGTTTTCATACTTAGTGAAAACTGACACATGCTGAAATATAGCTCAAGTATGCATGTTTATGATCTCTATGCACTCACTACGTTGCAAGTAATGGAAAGACAAGCACACACCCATCAAGAAGGCACAAAATGCAAGCTAGACATGGCAAGAACAATAGCATAGCTTGCACGGATCAACTACAACATCACCGGCAAAATTGGAAACAAGTTGACAATCTGCCCAGATTCGCAAAGTAGCAAAGGTAGAGCTCGATTTACTCAAGCTAGGGTGCTCCATAACTGCAAACAAAGACATGGATTGATAGATTACTACAAGATTAACAAAACTCCCTTACTGATCATCCTCAGAAGAGGCAGGGATCACTAGGAAACAACAAGAACATATGGCATCATGAGACAAACAACTGCATGACTTTGTGAAATTACTAAGTCCCTGAAAACAGAATTAGCAAGTGCACCACTTTGCAAGCTTGCACAAGTCACCACACACATCACAAAAATACATGGATTGCACCTCTTGAAAGATGACAAAACCCTTAACAAAACACATGTAGAGCATCAGGGCATATCATGCACACATTAATCATGGCAAAAATGACAAAAACCTAAACGGAGTAGCAGATCTGACAATTATCTCAAGTAGCCCTCTTCTAACAGCATTTCGGGCATCAAGATCAACTCAAGTGAAAATGATGCAATGGAATGAAATGATTTACTCTTTGAGATGAACATTTTGATATGCTATATGCATGAATCGGAGCTACGGATGCAAAGTTACGGGGTCACGAACAGGAGCACTTGGATCGGAAATTCTGGGACTTAGACGAAATTTTACCCCTAGGGTTTACTGTTCATCCGAGATCCGGATCTGCACGTTGCACGAGGTTCGACGCCGGGGTCCTGTTCGCCGGAGTTGGGGGCCGCGGTGGCCGAGGAGGGAGGAGGAGGCCGGAGCCAGGTGGTGGCGCAGCGACCACGGTGAGGAGGCGGTCGGCGGCAGCCGGCGTGCGGGCAGAGAGGCG
>NC_057794.1:471626726-471671972 GCF_018294505.1 Triticum aestivum
GCGAGGCGTCGGCAGCGCGGCGCGGGCCCGAGTGGCGGCGGGGAGGGCCTGCAATGGGCCGCGGCGGGCCGGCGGAGGAGGCGGCGCGGGGAGGCCACGTGGCAGCCCCTCAGTGGCTGCGGGTGGCGGCGGAGTCCGTCTGGCGAGAAACGGACATGTCCGGTGCGTGCGAGGGGATTTTCTAGGGTTCCGGGGAGGAAGGAGATCCGAAAACGGAGGGGTGTTTAAATAGGCATAGAGGGAGCTAGGAGAGTCCAAATGAGGTGCGGTTTTTGGCCACGTGATCGTGATCGAACGCTCTAGATGATGGAGCAGAGTTAGATGGGTTTTGGACCAAATTGGAGGGGTGTTGGGCTGCAACACACACAAGGCCTTTTCGGTCCCTCGGTTAACCGTTGGAGTATCAAAGGAAGTTCAAATGATACGAAACTTGACAGGCGGTCTACCAGTAGTAAACCAAGGCTGCTTGGCAAGTGTCGTCCAATCCAGAAATGTTTAATCCCCACACACGAAAGAAAGGTAGAAATAGCCACCGGAGGAGAACGAAGCGCCGGAATGCAAAACGGACAACGGGGAAAATGCTTGAATGCATGAGACGAACACATATGCAAATGCAATGCGCATGATGACATGATATGAGATGCATGACAACGACAACAACACACGGAGACAAAACCCGAACCCGAGGAAATAAATATAACTTAACGCCGGAGACGGCAAGAGTTGGAGTACAAATTGGGAAAGTTACATCCGGGGTGTTACAGCTCATTCCCTCGGTTGGAACGGGCAGCGATGGGGGCCCGCTTCCACCCGTATTATCCCTCCCGGTATCTTCCTTCGAGGGCTCCGGGCAAGGTGCGACCTCGAGCATCTTTTCCAATACCGGATTTTCCAAACCCTCAGGGAGGGGGGCCAAACACCGAATCATCTTCGCCTTTGTTAGACAGTCCTGGTCAAAGAGCAAACTCTCAGAAATAACTTCATGACAAATAAAAGATAGTGTGTTCAGCCAGAGGATTTCTTACTTGTTTGGCGGTGCGGTTACTGCTCAGGCCCACGTCCTCGGTAATATCCGGACACTCTACTTGAGGCCCGAAGAATGACTTGTACATCTCCTCGTGCGTCAGGCCGAGGAAACTTTGAATGGCACGCGGTCCCTCTGGGTTGAACTCCCACAAGCGAAGGGCCCGGCATTTGCAAGGCTGGACTTGATGAACCAACATAACTTGTATTACCACAACCAAATTAAAATCTCCCTCGAAGAGATCTTGGATGCGGCTTTGCAGTATAGGCACGTCCTTGGCTGGACCCCAGCTCAGACCTCTGCTAATCCATGACATCAGTTGTGGTGGGGGGCCCGAGCGGAAAGCGGGGGCAGCCGCCCACTTGGCATTTCTGGGAGCCATGACGTAAAACCACTCCCGTTGCCATAATTCGGACACCTCTGGAAAGGAACCTTTCGACCATGGAGCTCCTGTCATCTTGCCTATTGATGCACCTCCGCACGCTGCATATTGCCCCTCGATCATCTTCGGCTTTACATCAAAGGTCTTAAGCCACAGGCAGAAATGAGGGGTAACAAGGAGGAAGGCCTCACACACGACAATAAATGTGGAGATGTGGAGAAAGGAGTCCGAAGCTAGATCGTGGAAATCTAGCCCATAATAGAACATCGAACCCCTGACGAAGGGATCCAGAATGAGGCCTAGACCTCAGAGGAAGTGGGAGACGAACACGACGTTCTCGTTGGGTTCAGGAGTAGGGACGATCTGCTCTCGAGCAGGCAGCCGATGCGAAACCTCGGCGGTCAGGTATCTGGCCTCCCTCAACTTCTTAATGTCCTCTTCTGTAACAGAGGAGGGCATCCATCGGCCTTGAAGGCTAGATCCGGACATGATTAAAGATCCGGAGCACCTAACCTAGGCTTTGGGTGTTAGAACTCGAGGCGGTGGAAGTGTTCGATTGAGCATGAGAGGGAAAAAGTGAAAACCTTGTCCCTTTATAAAGAGGGTGAATATCAAGCGTCCTCTCCGTAGCCGTTTAGGACTTGCCTATAATCTTAGAGTCCTAGACACGGTTGGGTTACCCACGACTGCATTAATGAGAATCCCGTAATTGAGGGAACACGATCTCTGCTTCGGCAAGACGCGTCAAGAAACCGCCTCGCGTTATGTGTGGAGCTGGTTAGAAGAAACAGTTCGAATAATCACCGGGCCATGACATAACATCATGCTGCCAAAACAAGCCATCAAATTAGATCTGCAAAAATATTATTCTCTCTACGGTGGAATGTGGAACTTATTTTGCAGGGTCGAACACTATCCTCATATTCAAATTCTTCTGTGATGTATTCGGAGAAGGAACCCGCCTTGCAATGCCGAAGACAATACTGCGCCAGACTCATCGTCATTGAAGCCTGGTTCAGGGGCTACTGAGGGAGTCCTGGATTAGGGGGTCTCCGGACAGCCGGACTATCTCCATTCGCCAGACTGTTAGACTATGAAGATATAAGATTGAAGACTTTGTCTCGTGTCCGGATGGGACTCTACTTGTAGTGGAAGGCAAGCTAGGCAATACGGATATGGATATCTCCTCCTTTGTAACCGACCTTGTGTAACCCTAACCCTCTCCGGTGTCTATATAAATCGAAGGGTTTTAGTCAGTAGGAAAAACAACCACAACATACAATCATACCATAGGCTAGCTTCTAGGGTTTAGCCTCTCTGATCTCGTGGTAGATCTACTCTTGTACTACCCATATCATCAATATCAATCAAGCAGGATGTATGGTTTTACCTCCATCAAGAGGGCCCGAACCTGGGTAAAACATCATGTCCCCTGCCTCCTGTTACCATCCGGCCTAGACGCACAGTTCAGGACCCCCTACCCGAGATCCGCCGGTTTTGACACCGACAATAACTTTTAGATCTTCATCTTGATTTTCATAGGAATTGGAAGAACACGCTTTAATAAAGGCATCTTTGGAAGCATGCATCCTAGCGGTTCTTTCCTTGCACTCATCAATGGAAATTCTCATGGCTTTGAGAGACTCATTGATATCATGTGACGGTGTCCTGGACTAGGGGGTACTCAACACGTCATCTCCCGATCTGATAGATTGGGCCGAGGACCCCCGTGGCCGTATACTCATGGGCCAGTTCGGACAGCTACCGCATACAAGGAAGATTCCACAAAGACTTGGCGATCAAGACAAGGACTTCTCCCCACCGGCGTATTCGGCTAGGACTCTTGTTAACCTAGGCCTCTGGTGCATTATATAAACCATTGCCAGGCTAGTCGATAGAACATACAGAACAACAATTATACCATAGGCTAGCTTCTAGGGTTTAGCCTCTCCGATCTCGTGGTAAATCTACTCTTGTACTACCCATATCATCAATATTAATCAAGCAGGACGTAGGGTTTTACCTCCATCAAGAGGGCCCGAACCTGGGTAAAACATCGTGTTCCTTGCCTCCTGTTACCATCCGGCCTAGACGCACAGTTCGGGACCCCCTACCCGAGATCCGCCGGTTTTGACACCAACATTGGTGCTTTCATTGAGAGTTCCGTTGTGTGATCGACAAAAAGATCGATGGCTCGCCTGCAGATCAACTGCGACTTCGGCGTCTTCGTCACCAGTTCGACTGGTCACCTTGGTTCGACCAAGAATTGGGCCCCGTGTTCGGATCACCATGTTCGGACGAGGGCCTTCATCAAACAACAACTCCGATCTCTACCAAGATCACGGAGGAATCATCTATGGAGCTTGGGGGCTCAATGTCAACATTGCCCTTAAGCGACCGTGCTGTTTTTTTTGAACAGCGAACTCGTATCTGCCGCCACCACCTCCTCGAGTATCTCTTTGACGATCGCTTTGGTGTAATTGTGCAGAATTGAGTCTATAACAACCCTGGAAAATTTCGTCGAGTTCCGATGGAGGAATCTCTGGCAATCCACGATATACCGGAGCCCTGTCAAATCTGGATGGGAATTTGGATGAGTTTAGGGCGTGGTTTCCAACTTCTAGCTCGGACATCCTTTGGAAAATCCAACCATTGATCGGCTGCGTAATTCCTATATCTACCACCTTTCAAAATTTCAGCTCGATCCGACCGTCCAAACTCCGGGAACCTTCCGATTACTGCATCACTTTTCGGATCTGTTTTCTGCGCGAAAACGAATCCGACCCGAGTTCATCTTTTTTATGAACGTGATTTCGGACATCCCTTTTGAAGGAAGTTTTGTATGGGGTATTGTGTTTTGTTCCCGAACACACCCCACTAACTTTAAGATCTTTTGAACATGATCTTCAACATCATGCTGGTGTCAAACCAGTCTGGCAATATTACTCCACGGCTGCCGACCTGCGCTAGACATGTCGTCACTTTAGCCGAGCTCAAATTCTTCGGATCATCATCTCGGCAAGCCGAACAAGAGTCCGGCATCGCGAAGGATAAATCATCAGCAACATCGCCGCCCCACGGATTACACAGAGCGGGCATACCGGCATCGCCACACGGTCGCTTCATCAAGCCGGCATCGACCACGTCACGACCTGCATCGACAAGGCCGCACTATTGCTTCTTCAAGATGGTGTCCATCACGCCGACCTACTTCGACATCTCGGCTGGACCGGGGGCTTCGCCATCTCTTCATCAACCTACTTCGGACACTTCGGCGTCACTAGCCGACCAGCTCCGTCACGTTAGCTGGACCGAGGGCTTTGCCTCGGCAAGCCAACCTTTACCAGCATTGCCATGACATCGTTTTATCACCCATCAGGCAATGGGTGTGCGGAGCGAGTCCTAATTTTGGGAATCGCCTTCCTTCGGATTGCTACAACAAATAAACCAGGTGCTATTAATCCCAGTATTTTTTGCTTGTTTGGGTTCATTTTCCCAAGGAATTATTACTCTGGTTTGTCCATGATATGTACACAGGTCTATCAAATGGTGACCACATTAACGACGGTCGCGTGGTGGTTCGATCAGTTTCCGTACATAGTCCGACGAACGCCGCATCCGGAGCTCGGACCGACCTGTGAATTCAGGCTTTGCCACGTCTTTACTACATCACGCCGACGCCCTGCATCGACATTGGCTTCGGCGCCAGGCCATATTTCTTCTATTCCTCACTTTGCATAAATTATTTATTATGCAACATTTTTTTAATTATCATTATTACTATTATCTCTGCTTTGCACTATTTTTTGTGCACAGGAAAATGATTCGGGGACTTCGGCGTCACTCTGCCGGTCTGCATTGATCGTGCTATATCACCACTTCGGCGTGTCGAGCTCTCCGCTCCGCCACCTCGGGGCCAGCTTGGGGGATGGAACCTTGCCCCGCATCAAGCTCGGACCGCATCATCAATACCGAACACATTAACCAGCTAAGTCGCTTTCATGCTCAAAGCTTTAATTTCTAACTTGTGCTCGGTTCGACCAAGCATTATAATTTTTTGGAAAAAAGTTGCTTGTAAAAAAATTTCCTTGTCCAAACTTTGTTTGTGACGCATAAATTCAAATACCCCGTTTACTTGGGGGCTTCCTTTATGAAGCTTTTCCTGTTGCATATGATTATACTTGTACGGCTTCGTTCCTTGTTCGTGTATTACGCCACAATATGCACCATATTGACTTAAGCGATTTGTAAGCTGGGTTGCCTCCCTCCTGTATTTACCCCTATGTTCCCGATTGTTCGGCTAGGGAGTAAAGGGAGCACCTCTGCGATTGTCACGATCGGGTCAACCAAGCCGGACCTCAGACTGGGTGAAGCCGAAAGCTAGCGCTCTTATAGTTTTCAATGATGGTCGGCACACAACGGAACTCATGAGTACAAAAAATCTATTGCACAAGTCTCATAATAACAATGAGCACCGAAGAAAGGTATCGGTGGGGGTACTATTTTCTTCGAAGATGCTTCTTACACTTCACGGTAATATAGCATAACTTCCCTGGGCGCGCTTTGTCTGCTACAGCCTTATGGCCTGATTGCCTGGTTATTGGAAACACCGTCGATATTCTCGACCGATGGAGTACATAACACTTTTCGGTCCTTGACCGAAGAGGGAGAAGCTGACGGTCGGTTAAGACGCGTTTAAAGTTCGGTTGAACATAGATATGATATAAGTACTTCGGTACATGCAATCATTCTTCTACCCAAGTCACTTGGGGGCTCTTAAGTTTATTTGAGCCGTTTTATAATAATTGTTCTTCTTCTTAGTCGTTGCAAAGTTTATTATTATTTATCACTCCTTTTTTTGACATGAGTGTGCGGTCACTAGCCGGGGAGCCTAATTTCTCTCTCAAAGCTGCTAGAGTTTAGTTTGCTAAACTGGCCTGATGAGAAGTACTCCGCCCTCGGGATAGGAGGTTGAAGCCATAGACTGACCCGCTCAAAGTCTTGAGATAGGATGTATCATGTTAAAGCACGACAGAAGCACTTCTTTTTTCTAAGACCAACTTTCGGATTGGCACCGAACACTTGATATTGTTCGAACGTCATGTTTTTACTAACGTTTCTTGGTTTTCCAAGCTTTTTGGCACTTTTAAACTATTTGTTCTATTCCAGCATTAGTCTCGCAGTGCAACGCCGGACACCTTTAGGTATTCGGCAAAAACATTCTCAGATATTGCTATATATACATTGGTTTCAAATTGTGTCTTCGGTCAATAGTTGGGTTGCCCGGCTCCTGCACTTGCTTCCTACGTTCCGTTTTGTTCGGCTAGGCGTGCAAAGGGAGAACCACTGCGATTGTGCTTCCAGCTCACATGGTTAAGCACCTCAGTGGAGAAAGCCAAAAACTGACTTTCACAATAAGCGTAAACTAGTCAGCGATCCGATGACTATGTTAAATGATGGGCCGTTCATAACATTGGCTGAAGTGTTTACGGCTTGGCCCCGACTGTCGCTGAACACTACCGGGGCTATTAACTGGCCTCCCAAACTAAATCCTCAATATTTTGCTCTTACATTAGAGCTGAGGTTTAATGATCATGCTTAGCATGACAACCCAAAGAAAGGAACCAATAGCGGGACTATTTTCTTTGGAAGACATTTCTTCTGTTAAACAGTGATATAACTCTCTGCGTACCTTTGTTTATAAAACCGTATGGCAAGATTGCCTTGTTTGTTGTAAATCTTTGCCCTCATAAAGGCTTTATAAAGTAGGACAAACACTCCTCGGCTACTGGCCGAGGAGGTGGAAGCCGATGGTCGGTCAACAAAGTTTTGTACAATGCGGATCTGAGCATTAATGACGTAAAGTACTTGGATACATAGAGTCATCACACATAATTTGTGATTTTACTATGGATATTGATCATTAATTCAGCCACGCGTGCCCGCATTAAGGCTCGGGGGCTACTGGACTTCGAGCTTATTATTTACAAATATTAAAGGGCACATTGATCCCCTGATCTGGTGTTGCCACCCGACCAGTGTCTCGGGGGCTACTGCATTGCTTGGCCAATGCAGAAAATTTTATGTGCAATATAGTTTCCGAGGAGATTTTGATCCTCAGGTTGGTCGGCCGCACCCAACCTGAGTCTCGAGGACTGAGCACGCCGCTTTTAGTGTCCCAAAGTATTCTGCCGAGCATGGACTTGATCCTCAGGCCGATTTTGCAAATCAACCAGAGTCTCAGTGGCTACTGGGATCAGCGGTCTTACGTCATCCTTCAGGTGCATCTCGGGTTTTAGACCAATACACACCTTGAGGGCTACTGGTTATATATCTCGGCAGAGAATAATTGCAATAATAAAAAATATTGACAAAAAAATCGGCCCACAGTCGGGGTGGTGCACCACCTCGGAAGCAGTCTGGCATAAAGCTCGGCCGCTAGTGGCTGGCTCCATAGAGGGCATTTCTGGCATTAAGCTCGGCTAAACTCCTTCAACTTTTTTGAACCAAAGTGATATAACACCTCGGATATAGTCCGGCGTTGGAGCTGGGACAGTGTCCGGCATTGGAGCTTGGACATAGTCCGGCGTTGGAGCTCGGATACATTCCGACGTTGGAGCTTGGAAGCGGTCTGGCATTGGTGCTCGGCCGCAAAAGATACATCGAATGCAGTCCGGTGTTAGAGCTCGGACGCAAGAGGACACTGCCTCCCGGGAACAACTTCAAACCCGAGGTGTGGCGTAAAAATAACAAGGCATTGATAAAGGCCGGAAACGTAAAGGGGCTCCTCGGATACCCGACGGGTAAACTCGCCGAATGCATTTCGGTGATCCTCAAGATCGAAGATGAGAAGATTTGTTGAACCAGTTTTCAAGACCGTCAACTAAAGATGAAGAGCGGTTCGGAAGAATCGAGGAGCATCCCTAACTTGAAGACCGGTTCAGGGGGCTACTGACGGTGTCCTAGACTAGGGGGTACTCAACACGTCATCTCCCGATCTGATAGATTGGGCCAAGGACCCCCGTGGCCGTATACTCATGGGCCAGTTCGGACAGCTGCCGCATACAAGGAAGATTCCACAAAGACTTGGCGATCAAGACAAGGACTTCTCCCCACCGGCGTATTCGGCTAGGACTCTTGTTAACCTAGGCCTCTAGTGCATTATATATACAAGGGCCAGGCTAGTCGATAGAACATACAGAACAACAATCATACCATAGGCTAGCTTCTAGGGTTTAGCCTCTCCGATCTCGTGGTAGATCTACTCTTGTACTACCCAAATCATCAATATTAATCAAGCAGGACGTAGGGTTTTACCTCCATCAAGAGGGCCCGAACCTGGGTAAAACATCGTGTTCCTTGCCTCCTGTTACCATCCGGCCTAGACGCACAGTTCGGGACCCCCTACCCGAGATCCGCTGGTTTTGACACCGACATCATGCTTAGGAGGAATAGATCTAAGCTTTAAAGAATCAATCTCAAGAGAAATTCTATCAACGTTCCTAGCCAAATCATCAACTTTAAGCAATTTCTCTTTAAGCAAAGCATTAAAATTCTTTTGTGAATTCATAAATTCTTTAATACTATTCTCAAATTCAGAGGGCATCTTATTATAATTTCCATAAGAGTTGTTGTAGGAATTCCCATAATTATTAGAAGGATTACTAGGATATGGCCTAGGATTAAAATTCCCTCTATAAGAGTTGTTACCAAAATTATTCCTACCAATAAAATTCACATCCATAGATTCATTGTTATTCTCAATCAAAGTAGACAAAGGCATATCATTAAGATCAGAAGAAACACTCTTAGTAGCAAATAATTTCATAAGTTCATCCATCTTTCCACTCAACACATTGATTTCTTCTATCGCATGCACTTTTTTATTAGAAGTTCTTTTAGTATGCCATTGAGAATAATTAACCATAATATTATCTAGGAGTTTAGTAGCATCTCCTAAAGTGATTTCCATAAAAGTGCCTCCCGCGGCCGAATCTAAAAGATTTCTAGAAGCAAAATTCAATCCGGCATAAAATTTTTGTATAATCATCCACAAATTCAAACCATGAGTAGGGCAATTACGTATCATTAATTTCATTCTCTCCCAAGCTTGTGCAACATGTTCATGATAAAGTTGTTTAAAGTTCATAATATCGTTTCTAAGAGAGATGATCTTAGTGGGAGGAAAATACTTAGAGATAAAAGCATCTTTGCACTTGTTCCAAGAATCAATACTATTTTTAGGCAAAGACGAAAACCAAGCTTTAGCATGATCTCTAAGTGAAAAAGGAAATAGCTTCAATTTAACGACATCATTATTGACATCTTTTTTCTTTTGCATATCACATAAATCAACGAAGCTATTCAGATGAGTAGCGACATCTTCACTAGGAAGGCCGGCGAACTGATCTTTCATAACAAGATTCAACAAAGCAGTATTAATTTCACAAGATTCAGCATCCGTAAGAGGAGCAATCAGAGTGCTAAGGAAATCATTATTATTGGTATTGGTGAAGTCACACAATTTAGTATTATCTTGAGTCATTGTGACAAACAAGCAAACTAGCACACGAGCAGACAAGAGCAAACGGGTAAAAGAGGCAAATAGAGAGGGAGGGTAGAGAGAGAGAGGGCGAATAAAACGGCAAGGGTGAAGTGGGGGAGAGGAAAACGAGAGGCAAATGGCAAATAATGTAATGCGAGAGATAGGGATTGTGATGGGTACTTGGTATGTTGACTTTTTGCGTAGACTCCCCGGCAATGGCGCCAGAAATCCTTCTTGCTACATCTGGAGCTTGCGTTGGTTTTCCCCAAAGAGGAAGGGATGATGCATCAGAGTAGCGTAAGTATTTCCCTCGGTTTTGAGAACCAAGTTATCAATCCAGTAGTAGGCCACTCTCAAGGCCCTCATACCTGCACAAAACGATAGCTACTCGCAACCAACGCGATTAGGGGTTGTCAATCCCTTCATGGTCACTTACGAGAGTGAGATCTGATAGATATAATATTTTTGGTATAAAGATGCAAAGTAAAAAGTAAAGGCAAAGTAAAAAAGCAAAGCAAGATTAAAGTGATGGAGATTAATATGATGAGAATAGACCCGGGGGCCATAGGTTTCACTAGTGGCTTCTCTCAAGAGCATAAGTATTCTACGGTGGGTGAACAAATTATTGTTGAGCAATTGACAGAATTGAGCATAGTTATGAGAATATCTAGGCATGATCATGTATATAGGCATCACGTCCATGAAAAGTAGACCGAAACGATTCTGCATCTACTACTATTACTCCACTCATCAACCGCTATCCAGCATGCATCTAGAGTATTAAGTTAAAAACAGAGTAATGCCTTAAGCAAGATGACATGATGTAGAGAGATAAATTCATGCAATATGAAATAAACCCCATCTTGTTATCCTCGATGGCAACGATGCAATACATGCCTTGCTTCCCCTTCTGTCACTGGGAAAGGACACCGCAAGATCGAACCCAAAGCTAAGCACTTCTCCCATGGCAAGAACTACCAATCTAGTTGGCCAAACCAAATGGATAATTCGAAGAGACTTGCAAAGATAACCAATCATTCATAAAAGAATTCAGAGAAGACTCAAATATTATTCATAGATAGACTTGATCATAAACCCACAATTCATCGGTCTCAACAAACACACCGCAAAAAGAAGATTACATCGAATAGATCTCCACAAGAGAGGGGAGAACTTTGTATTGAGATTCAAAGAGAGAGAAGAAGCCATCTAGCTACTAACTATGGACCCGAAGGTCTGAGGTAAACTACTCACACTTAATCGGAGAGGCTATGATGATGTAGAAGCCCTCCGTGATGACGGCCCTCTTTCGGCGGAGCTCCGGAACAGACCCCAAGATGGGATCTTGTGGATACAGAAAGTTGCGGCAGTGGAATTAGGTTTTTGGCTCCTGTTCTGCTCGTTTGGGGGTACGTAGGTATATATAGGAGGAAGGAGTATGTCGGTGGAGCTCCGAGGGGCCCATGAGGCAGGGGGCGCCCTAGGGGGGCGCGCCCCCACCCTCATGACCTCCTCTTTGACTCCTTGGAGTAGGGTCCAAGTCTCCTGGATCACGTTCGGTGAGGAAATCACGTTCCCGAAGGTTTTATTCCGTTTGGACTCCGTTTGATATTCTGTTTCTCCGAAACACTGAAATAGGCAAAAAAGAGCAATTCTGGGCTGGGCCTCCGGTTAATATTTTAGTCCCCAAAATAATTTAAAAGTGGAAAATAAAGCCCAATATACTCCAAAATAGTAGATAATATAGCATGGATAAATCAAAAATTATAGATACGTTGGAGACGTATCACCCCATGATGGAAGTTTGCAAGCAAGGGTGAAATCCTCTAGGTCCATGTTATAAGATTTGTCATAAAAATCAAACATGACTGAAGGAGAATTACGCGAAGATGAATACTCAAACCTCCTCACAAATGAACTTGTGAGATCTTGATATTGGGGGCATTTGTTAGCCTCAAAATCCTCAAGACCGGCATTGCGCAAATATGCTTTGAATTCTTCTTTAATTCCCGCATGGTCCATAAAATTTTTCGACGGCCATTTGTAAGGTCGTACTGGAGCGTCTCTTGGTGGATCCTCGTCAGCATCGCGCATAGCAATCCTGGGTCCTTGCTTCTTAGAGGAACCACCTTGGAACATCTTCCTAAGCATAATGTCTTTCTCTGAAAAATTCTAAAATTTTTAGTAACTTCAAAATAAAAGTAAACCAAACTCAATAAAACTGATAGAAACTACTCCTACAAGTGCCTAGAGCCTATATCAAGCATTAGAACTACATAGAACCATACAAATTTGACATGCAAGCTCACGAACATGGTCACCTATGCAGCACAAATTTGCAATGAATAAAGCACTAAAACAAAAACTAATTGGACCAATGGAGGAGTCACATACCAAGGAACAATCTCCCCAAGCAGTTTTGCGAGAGGTGCTTTGAGCAAGGAGATCGAAAATCACAGCAAAAGTGGCTGGAACTCGTGCTTGAGTTGATTTTTTCAGGTTTGTGTGAGACAGAGGAAGAAGATGGGTGCTGGGATAAGTGGAGGAGGGCCACCGTGGGCCCACGAGGCAGGGGGCGCGCCCTAGAGGGGGGCGCCCACCACCCTTGTGGCCAGGTGGCAGCTCCTCCCGCGGTAATTTTTGCACAGTAAATCCTCAAATATTCCCGAAAAAATCATATTAAATTGGCATGGCATTTTGAGGACTTTTGTTTTCGGGATATTTTTATATTGCACGGATAAGTCAGGAAACAGACAGAAAAATACTATTTTTACTTTATTTCTACTAAATTACAGAAAGTATAGAGAGGGTACAGAAGTTTGTGCTTCTAGTTTCATCCATCTCATGCTTATCAAAAAGAATCCACTAACAAGGTTGATCAAGTCTTGTTAACAAACCCATTTCGATAATCATGAAACTGGAGAAATTTCGAATAACACTAAGTTACCTCAACGGGGATATGCACATCCCCTATAATAAGTATATCGTATTTCTTTTCGATAGTAGGAAGAGGAAATTCAAAACCTCCAATTATAATCGATGGAGTTTTTCCAATGGAATTGATACTATGAACTTGAGGTTGTTTCCTCGGAAAGTGTACCGTATGCTCATTACCATTAACGTGAAAAGTGACATTCCCTTTATTGCAATCAATAACAGCCCCTGCAGTATTAAGAAAAGGTCTTCCAAGAATAATAGACATACTATCATCCTCGGGAATATCAAGTATAACAAAGTCCGTTAAAATAGTAACATTTGCAACCACAGCAGGCACATCCTCACAAATATTGACAGGTATAGCAGTTGATTTATCAGCCATTTGCAAAGACATTTCAGTAGGTGTCAGCTCATTCAAGTCAAGTCTACGATATAAAGAGAGAGGCATAACACTAACACCGGCTCCCAGATCACATAAAGCAGCTTTAATATAATTTCTTTTAATGGAGCAAGGTATAGTAGGTACTCCGGGATCTCCAAGTTTCTTTGGTATTCCACCCTTAAAAGTATAATTAGCAAGCATGGTGGAAATCTCAGCTTCCGGTATCTTACTTTTATTGGTAATGATATCCTTCATATATTTAGCACAAGGATTTGTTTTGAGCACATCAGTTAATCGCATACGCAAAAAGATAGGCCTAATCATTTCAGCAAAGCGCTCAAAATCCTCATCATCCTTTTTCTTGGATGGTTTTGGAGGAAAAGGCATGGGTTTCTGAACCCAAGGTTCCCTTTCTTTACCATGTTTCCTAGCAACAAAGTCTCTTTTATCATAGCGTTGATTCTTTGATTGTGGGTTATCAAGATCAATAGCAGGTTCAATTTCTACATCATTTTCATTACTAGGTTGAGCATCATCATGAACATCATCATTAATATTTTCACTAGGTTCATGTTCATTACCAGATTGTGTTTCAGCATTAGACATAGAGATATCATTTGGATTATCAGGTGGTTCAGCAATAGGTTCACTAGAAGTTTGCACAGTTCTATCATTTTTCTTCTTCTTCTTTTTAGAAGAACTAGGAACATCAATATTATTTCTTTGAGAATCTTGCTCGATTCTCTTAGGGTGGCCTTCAGGATACAAAGGTTCCCGAGTCATTCTACTAGTTCTAGTAGCCACTCTAACAGCATAATCATTTTTCTTACTATTCAGTTCATCAAGCACTTCTTTTTGAGCCTTAACTACTTGTTCTACTTGAGTGGTAACCATAGAAGCATGTTTGCTAACAAGTTTAAGTTCACCTTTAATATTAGCCATATAATCACCCAAGCATCTAATCATATAAGCATTTTCTTTTAATTGTCTACCAAAATAAGCATTGAAGTTGTCTTGCTTAAACATAAAGTTATCAAACTCATCCAAGCACTGACTAGCAATTTTAGTAGGAGGGACTTCAGCTTTATCATATCTATAGAGAGAATTTACCTTTACTATCTGTGTCGGGATATCGGGATCAGGAGGTTCTTCAATAAATAAAGAATTGAGATCATATGTTTCTTCAATAGGCGGTATATTAAGACCATGTATTTCTTCAATAGGAGGTAAATTCTTAACGTCTTCAGCTTTAATACCTTTCTCTTTCATAGATTTCTTTGCCTCTTGCATATCTTCGGGACTGAGGAATAGAACACCTCTCTTCTTCGGAGTTGGTTTAGGAATAGGCTCAGTAATTGGAGCAGGAGCTAGCGCAGGAGCTGGCTCGGGAGGTGCCCAATTATTTTCATTTGTCAACATATTATTCAATAGAATTTCAGCTTCATCCGGTGTTCTTTCCCTGAAAAGAGAACCAGCACAACTATCCAGGTAATCTCTGGAAGCATCGGTTAGTCCACTATAAAAGATATCAAGTATTTCGGGTTTCTTAAGAGGATGATCAGGCAAAGCATTAAGTAACTTGAGAAGCCTCCCCCAAGCTTGTGGGAGACTCTCTTCTTTAATTTGCATGAAGTTGTATATTTCCCTCAAAGCAACTTGTTTCTTATGAGCAGGGAAATATTTAGCAGAGAAGTAATAAATCATATCCTGGGGACTATGCACACAACCAGGATCAAGAGAATTAAACCATATCTTAGCATCACCCTTTAATGAGAACGGAAATATTTTGAGTATATAGAGGTAGTGCGATCTCTCATCATTAGTGAACAGGGCAGCTATATCATTTAACTTAGTAAGTTGTGCCACAACAGTTTCAGATTCATAGCCATAAAATGGATCAGATTCAACCAAAGTAATTATATCAGGATCAATAGAGAATTCATAATCCTTATCAGGAACACATATAGGTGAAGTAGCAAAATCAGGGTCGGGTTTCATTTTATCTCTAAGTGATTCTTTGTTCCATTTAATTAATAACCTCTTAAGCTCATATCTATCTTTGCAAGCTAAAATAGCGGCAGAAGATTCCATATCAAAAAGATAACCCTCAGGGATAACAGGCATATTTTCATCATCACTATCATCATCATATTTAGATTCAATTATTTCTTTTTCTCTAGCCCTAGCAATTTGTTCATCAAGAAATTCACCAAGGGGCACTGTAGTATCAGGCATAGTAGCAGTTTCATCATAAGTATCATGCATAGCAGAAGTGGCATCATCAATAACATGCGACATATCAGAACGAATAGCAGAAGCAGGTGTAGGTGTCGCTAGCTTACTCATAACAGAAGGTGAATCAAGTACAGAGCTAGATGGCAATTCCTTACCTCCCCTCGTAGTTGAGGGATAGATCTTGGTTTTTGGATCTCTCAAGTTCTTCATAATGATAAGCAGATATATATCCAAAGTGACTCAAAGAATAGAGCTATGCTCCCCGGCAACGGCGCCAGAAATTAGTCTTGATGACCCACAAGTATAGGGGATCGCAACAGCTTTCGAGGGTAGAGTATTCAACCCAAATTTATTGATTCGACACAAGGGGAACCAAAGAATATTCTCAAGTATTAGCAGCTGAGTTGTCAATTCAACCACACCTAGAAACTTAGTATCTGCAGCAAAGTGTTTAGTAGCAAAATAATATGATAGTGGTGGTAGCGGTAACACAAGTAAAGACAGCAACAGTAATGTTTTTGGTATTTTGTAGTGATTATAGCAGTAGCAGCGGGAAAGTAAATAAGCATAAACCAGTATATGGAAAACTCGTAGGCACCGGATCAGTGATGGATAATTATGCCGGATGCGGTTCATCATGTAACAGTCATAACATAGGGTGACACAGAACAAGCTCCAATTCATCAATGTAATGTAGGCATGTATTCCGTATATAGTCATACGTGCTTATGGAAAAGAACTTGCATGACATCTTTTTTCCTACCCTCCCGTGGCAGCGGGGTCCTATTGGAAACTTAAGGATATTAAGGCCTCCTTTTAATAGAGAACCGGAATAAAGCATTAGCACATAATGAATACATGAACTCCTCAAACTATGGTCATCACCGGGAGTGGTCCCGATTATTGTGACTTTGGGGTTGCCGGATCATAACACATAGTAGGTGACTATAGACTTGCAAGATAGGATCAAGAACTCACATATATTCATGAAAACATAATAGGTTCAGATCTAAAATCATGGCACTCGGGCCCTAGTGACAAGCATTAAGCATAGCAAACTCATAGCAACATCAATCTCAGAACATAGTGGATACTAGGGATCAAACCCTAACAAAACTAACTCGATTACATGATAAATCTCATCCAACCCATTACCGTCCAGCAAGCCTATGATGGAATTACTCACGCACGGCGGTGAGCATCATGAAATTGGTGATGGAGGATGGTTGATGATGACGACGGCGACGAATCCCCCTCTCCGGAGCCTCGAACGGCCTCCAAATCAGCCCTCCCGAGAGGTTTTAGGGCTTGGCGGCGGCGCCGTATCGTAAAACGCGATGATTTCTTCTCTCCTGTTTTTTCTCTCTGAAAGCAAATATATAGAGTTGGAGTTGGCATCGGAGGGCATCCAGGGGGCCCACGAGGTAGGGGGCATGCCCTAGGGGGGGTGCCCCCACCCTCGTGACAAGGGTGTGGGCCCCCTGGTCTTCATCTTTCGCGAGGATTTTTTATTATTTTCTCTAAGATGTTTCGTGGAGTTTCAGGTCATTCCGAGAATATTTGTTTTCTACACATAAAACAACACCATGGCAATTCTGCTGAAAACAACGTCAGTCCGGGTTAGTTCCATTCAAATCATACAAGTTAGAGTCCAAAACAAGGGCAAAAGTGTTTGGAAAAGTAGATACAATGGAGACGTATCAGCGCCTTGGTGGGCAAAATACCTAATGTCACCTGGCTCGAAGGCTCCTATGTGGAGACCATAAAGGGGTGGCAATCGGGGTGGTTCTACATCACCGAGCCACGTGACACCAACTGGGTGGCGGCCCCAGAATTTCGATCCGGAATCCCCACACGGCTCACCTCCTGGAAAGAGAAGGGTCTGTCCTGGCGTTCCCCGGTAGAGCTGACCGGACTCCAGACCTGCATCAAGAACATGATGAGCAAGAAAATCAAGCTCGTCAACATGGTCCAGGTCATGCTCTTCCGCCGGATCCTCCCGTGTCAATGACGGGCATTCAATTTGTGGGACTTCGACCCGGCCAAGCACCAGACGCTGCGAGAGCTCTTCGACACGATGCACAAGGATGTTTGGAAGGTGCTGTTCAAGGGTGCCGAGGTACCTCCTTCCCTTACCGAGTACCGCAGACTCAGCGCAAAGCGCCATGCCAATCCGATAAGTTTTTATATCTCACAGGATATTTATTTGCCCCGGTTTAATCATGTGCGGGATCTAAGATTCCATGCCATTAACAAGACTGGGTAGAGACAGCGGAGCAGCTCAATTGCCCAGCCCCTCTGCCTGAAGATCCTGCAGATGCTCTCCTAACAGAGATGCTGGTTCCGGCGCCTTATGAGGTGCCGGTGAAGAAGGCCCAGAAGAAGGCCATGGGGACCCGAAAGGGTCTCCGGCACAAGGTTATATCGGACTCATCGTCCGATAACTCCGACGCACACTCCTCCCACGAAAATGAGGAGGAGGAAGAGAAAAGTTCTCCCCCCAGCCGGGGGAGATAAGAAAAGGAAAGCCGCCCCAACCGGGGAGGCCAAAGGGTCCAAGAAGGGAAGGACCCTCCTTCCGGACTACTCCACAACGGCCGCCTACAGCGAGGACGAGTGGTTACCCAGGGACAAGCCCCTGGTGAAGTCGTAAGTATCCGGACACCATAGTAATTCACGGTATGTTTTATTGCACTGCTTCTCCTAATGCCGAATATGATTATGCAGTCCGTCCCGAGCCTGTCTCGACGTATCTTCATTGGAAGGTTCTTTGGAGTCATCGGATATGAATAGCGATTCACTTCCGACTGCCTCCACCCCTTTCCCTACGGACAACGTCGAGGTGTTGTCTCAAAAGGCACCGAGCCGAGGGAAGGTAGTCCTGGGGGCGCCTCGAGGCGACCTTCTAGACCCTGGGCGCAAAGGGAGCAAGACCCCTGCGGGCTCCAAGTTTGGCCCCCAGCCGAACACTCCGCCGGAACCGTCGGTGGTTCCAGACTCCGGCAAGCGATCCCCCGTTAAGGGGGGCAAGCCGCCTGTGCTGGTGGCCTCTGTCCATCCAGAGGCACCGGACAACTTGTTGGAAGCGCTTCGCGGCGCTTCCATCGACGAAGAGCACCGCACTATCATGAGTGCGGTGATCGAGAAAGTTTAGGCCGCCAAAAACGGACTAACCGAAGCTTGTGCCAGCCTCCTAACAGGCTTTCAGGTAAGCAATCAAAATATAGGAAAATATTACCACATAGACAGTAGCCCCTGATGCTCTGTTTGGCGTTCGCAAAGAAAGGCCGAACAGAGGATCAAATAATGACTCAGGAGTCTAATCAGAATATGTCTGTGTGCATGTGCAGGCTTCGCTGCTGGCCGCTGCCGCACGTACTGTGGAGGTCGCTGCACTGAAGCAGGACATGGAGCGGTCCGAGGACGAGCTCGGCCTTACCAAGAGGCAGCTCGAGGAGAGCAAAGGTAAGCAATACGTTGGCTATACATTAAAAATAAACTCGGTTTGTAAAGTAATAGGATCATCATGAATTTGCCAGGGGCCACGACCGAGGTGGCGACTCTGAAGAAGGCATTGTCCGAGGCCGAAGACAAAGTGGCCAAGGAGCGCATTGAGCGGGAAAAGCAAGAAGCCCGGGTAGGCGAGGTGCAGCAAGAGCTCGAGGCTCTCGCCAAAAACACGAGTCCTTGGAGCTTAACTCTAAGACGTGAGTGTCGGTGTCAAAACCGGAGGATCTCGGGTAGGGGGTCCCGAACTGTGCGTCTAGACTAGATGGTAATAGGAGGGAAGGAACACGATGTTTTACCCAGGTTCGGGCCCTCTTGATGGAGGTAAAACCCTACGTCCTGCTTGATTTATATTGATGATATGGGTAGTACAAGAGTATATCTACCACGAGATCAAGGAGGCTAAACCATAGAAGCTAGCCTATGGTATGATTGTTGTATGATGAAGTTGTCCTACGGACTAAAACCCTCCGGTTTATATAGACACCGAAGAGGGTTAGGGTTACACAAAGTCGGTTACAATGGTAGGAGACCTTGAATATCCGCATTGCCAAGCTTGCCTTCCACGCCAAGGAAAGTCCCATCCGGACACGGGACGAAGTCTTCAATCTTGTATCTTCATAGTCCTGGAGTTCGGCTGAAGGTATAGTCCGGCTATCTGGACACCCCCTAATCCAGGACTCCCTTAGTAGCCCCCGAACCAGGCTTCAATGACGACGAGTCCGATGCGCAGATTGTCTTCGGCATTGCAAGGCGGGTTCTTCTCCAAATTCCGTGTACCTGCTGAATAATGTCCGATTTTTGTAATGTAGCGCACCTCGGCTTCCACGCCCAATAATGGTCGTCTTCCGCGTGTTAAACGAAATGCAAAAAGTCGGGGTGTTTTTACATTCACACCCCTAGCCGCATAAACGAGCCGCCTATTTAATGGGATGGGGATTCAGATCCAAACCACACCTTCTCCTCTCCGCGAGTAATCATCAGAGCACCTTCAGCAAAGGTCCATTCCAGCATGGCCAGCCGTCGCAGCTCCTCCTCTCACCCTTCCAGTCCTAAACCTGGAGACTAGGAGAGGTGCTCCATCCTGCACAGCAAGCTAGTGTCGCTTCAGGCCAAGGGATTTCTCCCTTAGGCCTATATGGTCCCGGTCCGAGCTGGACTCGCCACCTATAATGGCGGAGAGCAAGCGGATAGCACCCCCAATCCCTCCAAAGGAGAGCGGGTGTGCCTCATCCCTTATCTAGTAAGAGGACTTGGATTTCCAATTCATCCATTTCTCCGTGGGCTTCTGGAGTTCTACGGCCTCCGGCTGCACAATCTCACGCCCGCCTCTATAATGCATATCGCGGGCTTCGTCGCCCTTTGCGAGCTATTCTTGGGTGTTGAGTCTTACTTCACGCTGTGGAAGAGGTTATTCTGCCTGGTGCCCCGCTCTCAAGAGGGGTCTATATATCAAGTGGGCGGAGCCGAAGTGTGGCGTATTGCCAGGACCGGATATCTATCCGGAACCCCAAAGAAGGCGTCCGAGGACTGGTCTTCGGAATGGTTTTATATAGATGATGTCCCGCTGCTGAATCCTATCTGGGCCGGTCTCCCCGAATTCAACGGTGCTCCCTTAAAGAAACGCCTAAGCTGGCGTCCGCGGAGCTCTCAGAGAGAAGGCGACAGGGACCTCCTTCACCTGATGGGTCGGATAAGACTATTGGCTCATTCTGGACTAACCATGATTGAAGTCATGGCCGCATGCATTATGCGGGGGGTGCAGCCGCTTCAATATAGAGGCCACCCCATGTGGGATTTTAATGGGGAGGATGACGCCACCTGTTACGGTCATAAGGGGCCAGCCTCAGCTGCCGCTCTAGTAAAGATCTTATCCTCTTTATTCAAGGGAGAAGAGGAGGAATTCCTCCGTGTCAACCCGCAGGGCGGATTTTCTATGTACAACCCTCCGAGTTGGGTAAGTGGACAATTGTGCTTGCCCATCCGTTTTATATCCCATGATTAAATATTTAGTCTAACGACTTCAACGCAGGAACTGCGTCAAGAAGTAAAGGATATAAACAGCCATCCCCCATAGCCCGAGGATCCAGAACGGTCCCTCGATCCGGACTCCGAAGAGGATCCAGACATATCGGTGGAGCTGATCGACGGGGTGTTTCATCAGCTAAGCAAGGACAATACCTTGGTGGCCATTACGGCTGATTACCCAGGGTTAATTCCGGCCTCCCAGGTAACAGAGAGCGGAGTCTCATCCCCTTGAGAAGGAATCCATTCTCACGCATTTCAGTCTTCCTGACAATGACCATGTTTTGCAGGGGAGGTTTCCGAGGCGGGAGGCCGAACCTGCGGCGGCTAGCCAACGAGGGACCGCAGGGCCCCGTGGGGTAAAAAGGAATGTAGTCCAGACTAAGACGCCGGCGCAAAGGTATAGCGCACCCTCTTTTTCCCTGGTGTTATTACTTCAGGGCATATTAATGTTCGTGTTGTCTTCAGGACGAAGAGACCTCGCCGTACTACATCCGGAGAGGTTGCCAATCGCGCCTCCACCAGCCAGGCTCCAACGCCTGGCCCGGAAGCGGAAGCGAACACAAGGCACGCACCGGACGCTCCTCCGACAGAGGATGCGGACAGGCTGTCTGCCACCAATTGCGAGGTGGAGAGTGCCATGAACCACAGGCGTCGCCGGGCAGTTCTTCGTGATGCTTGTTTCTCCCAAGAGGCATTAGATGCCTTCCATTCGGGAGATGCGTACCTCCATGCCGCTCGAAATGGTTTAGCCAGAGCCACGGAGCAATATGTAAAAGACATACGGGTAAGAATTTTTTTGGTAAATATATATATATATACCAGTAGCCCCCGAGACTTGAAACAGTTAGAGTAACTGACATAAGGATCATTTGTTATGCAGGTTCTCATAGAGAAGAATACCGTACTGTCCCAGGAGCTGGAAGAGTGCAAAGCCCAACTGGAGGCCGCACTAGCCGCGCAGGGGAGCCCAAAGAGACCCCCTCTGGTTAGATACACTTCGAAAGATTAGTATCTTGCGAAGTGCGGCGTGGGTGTAAATCTGGCAAATCATATTGCAGATGGCGCCGGACTGGATCCGGAGAGGCAACAACTCTTACGCTGGCTAAAGGCCGGTGAGAGTATGCTGACAAGGGTGAGGCGGGAGAAGAATGATCTTCAGGATGCCAACACCAAGCTGGATGTTGAACTTAAAGATGTTCGTGGCCAGCTATCGGACTCCACTAAGGAGAATCAGCGGCTTCGACGCGACATATTTAGTAAGTGCTTAAGCGAATCTTTGAAAGAAAAGAGTTCGGCGAGGAAGTCGACTAACAGAGTGTCTGTAGGTATGCTAACGGGTTGTCCTGCAGAGGAGATGCCCGGTTCTACGGGTGACCTTCTTCCCGAGCTCTCGCAACTGCACGAGCGAGTTCGGCAGGTGATGCGAGGCATTTCCCAAGCCTTATGGCCTTCCCACTCCATGCCCGAGGGACTTGGAGAGCTTTCGGAGAAGCTTAAGGGAGCTCAGCGGCGCTTCTGGTTGTGGAAGATATCGGCCTGCCGACAAGGCGCTAGGGAGGCCTGGGCCATGGTGAAGACGCGGTACACGAAGTCTGACCCAAACCACATGGCCGAGGTCGGACCTGTGGGGCCTGATGGGAAGGAGATCCCTGTAAGCTTAGTGTACGGCCAAGTAGAATTGGCTGCCAAGTATTCCCAGCAGGACTGTAAGTTAGACAGCCTGTTAGATGGTATTGAAGAGGAATACAATCAGTCAGAGTGACTATGTACTTTTTAATTGACATGTGTAATGCCTTCTAGCCGGATTGTAGATCGTTTGTCGTTGCCGACCTTTTCGCTTCAACCTCAGGACCTGACGGTCCGGAGTGTGTCCGAATACCCTACCGGTTATGTAAGAACCGGGGTATGCATGGAGACCAGGTTTAGGGGTGATTAGTGCTTTATCAGACAAGTGCCCAACTAGTTATGTTATATTACATGGTTAGTAAGAAACATCTTCCAGAGAGAATAGTTCCGTTAGGGGTTCCTTTCTCTGGGAGGCATGCTCTAAAGTGCATGTCTGGACTGCAAACATAGGAAAATCATCTGGGGGCATATATATAAATAAGTAAAAAAGGTCATCTTTTAGTTCACCGACCGAATATTCCCTTAAGAACGCTAGCTTTCGGCTTCACCCAGTCTGAGGTACACATCCGGCTGATTCGGCAGTAACAATCGTAGAGGTGCTCCCTTTACCACCTAGCCGAACAATCGGGAACGTAGGGGTAAGCACAGGAGCCAGGCAACCCAGCTTGGCCAAAACTTAAGTCATATCGATGCATATAATGGTGAAGAAAAGATACATGCAGAAGTTTGACACATGTGGTGGGCATGAAGCCCGTATAAATAAGCTTCTGTTAAAGAAGCCCCCAGGTTTAATGAGCGCGAGTAGTACGTCACTTGAGGAGCCTTTAAGGGCTATAAAAGAAAAAGGGGGGAAGGAGAGAAATGTAAGACAGAAAATGTAAAAAATGGATAGAGGAAGGAGACAAACACGGAGTCCGGCGCTAGGCATAGAATCTTCGGGGACGGGCTGCGTTCCATGGGTTCGGCTCGAGTTGGTTATCCGACGCATCTCGCAGGCGGTATGCTCCACCAGTCAGGACTTGGTCGATTATGAAGGGACCTTCCCACTTGGGCTTCAGCTTCTCCTTTTTCTTGTCCGGCAGGCGTAGAACTAAGTCGGCAACGTTGTAGTTTTTGGCCCGCACTTCTCTGCTTTGATATCTTCAAGCCTGCTGTTGATAGAATGTGGAACGGGCTTTTGCCATGTCGCGCTCCTCCTCTAAGGCGCCCAAACTGTCTTGCCGATCGATCTCGGCTTCCATTTCTTCGTACATGCGCACTCAAGGTGAGTCATGAATTATGTCGCAGGGCAAGACTGCCTCTGCGCCGTACACCATAAAAAATGGTGTGTATCCGGTGGTGCGATTCGGCGTGGTCCACAGCCCCCAGAGTACGGAGTCAAGCTCCTCTACCCAGTGCGTGTTAGATTCCTTGAGGGACCGCACTAATCTGGGTTTGATGCCGCTCATGATGAGACCATTTGCACGTTTGACCTGACCGTTAGTTTGTGGGTGATAGACGGAAGCATAATCGAGCTTGATGCCCATGTTTTTGCACCGGAGTTTTACCTCATCGGTCGTAAAGTTCATGCCGTTATCGGTGATGATGCTGTGGGGGACGCCATAATGGTGTACGACCCCAGATATAAAGTCTATCACAGGTCCGGATTCGGCCGTCTTAACAGGCTTGGCTTATATCCATTTGGTGAACTTATCCACCATGACCAGTAAGTACTTTTTCTTGTGGGTTCTGCCTTTAAGGGGTCCCACCATGTCAAGCCCCCAGACCGCGAAAGGCCAAGTGATGGGGATAGTTTGGAGGGCGGTGGGTGGCATATGGCGGGCGATGGGATAATTTGATCAATGCGGGGGAGGGGGAAGGGATCCTTTGGGCAAGCCTTGTTAAGATCTTTGAAGTCAACGCATAGGCGCCATGATTTGTCCTTCTTTGGTACCATCACCAAGTTTGCTAGCTAGTCCGGATGTTTTATATCTCTGATGAATCCGGCCTCCAATAGTTTGGCTAGTTCCTCTCCCATTGTCTGTCTCTTGGGCTTAGAGAAACGCTGAAGGGCTTGTTTGACAGGTTTGAATTGATATTTAAGTTGTGTTCGGCCAGCCTGCGTGGGATTCCTGGCATGTCTGAAGGGTGCCAGGCAAAAATGTCCTAGTTCTCCCGTAGGAATTCTCGCAGTGCGGCATCTACATCGGGGTTTAATCGTGCCCCGATGGAAGCTGTTTTATTGGGGTCCGTTGGATGGACCTGGAATTTGACTATTTCATCCGCTGGTTTAAAGGAGGTGGACTTGGATCTTTTATCGAGTATCACATCATCCCTGTTTATCGTGGAGCGCAGCATAGTCAGTTCCTCAACCGCTAGGGCTTCGGACAGTGCCTCAAGGGCCAATGCGGCTATCTTGTTTTCGGCATGGAGTGCTATGTCCGGATCACTAGCGAGAGTGATGATTCCGTTCGGCCCGGGCATCTTGAGCTTCATGTACTCGTAATGGGGTATTGCTTGGAAGATTGTAAACGCTTCCCGCCCCAGCAGAGCGTGGTATCCGCTACTGAATGGGGCCACTTGGAATGTGACCTCTTCGGACCTATAATTATCCGGCGTGCCGAACACCACATCTAGTGTGATTTTTCCTGCACAGTGCGCTTCCCGACTGGGGATTATTCCTCTAAAGGTTGTGCTGCTTCGCTCAATGCGGTTCCAGTCTATTTCCATTTTTTGAAGGGTTTCCTCATAAATGAGGTTCAATCCGCTGCCTCCGTCCATGAGTACCTTGGTAAGGCGAAAGCCGTCCACTATAGGACTGAGTACCAATGCGGCTGGTGCTCGAGCTGTTCGGATTTTAGGTTTATCAATGGCATTAAAAGTAATAGCCGTGTCACTCCATGGGTTTATTGTTGCTACTTGATAGACTTCGGCGAGGCTGCAGAGTGTTCTTTTTCGCATATTATTTGATGCAAAAGTCTCGAAGACTGTTAAGACTGTACTGGAGTCCCTGAGGTGGCTTTCTGCGGCCTCCGTAATTAGGAGATCTTTGCCCCTTTTGGCCACCTGCCGGAGTATCCAACATGCTCTAAGGCTATGAGTTGGTGTGGCGTCCTCTATACTATGAATTTTACAGGGTCCATTAAGCCAACCCTCCAGTACGGTTCCATGCCCTGTACAGGGTTTTGGTTTTTTGGTTTTTAACCCGGGTGTCTGCTGATGATGCACCCTTTTATTTCGGACGAGGTTTCTATTCAGGGCCGGATTGTCCCAAAATTTAGTTTCGGTTTTCTGGGTGCTTTCCATCGCACAATACTTTTGTACTATGGACGCCAAGTCAGCGAAGCGTGTAAGATCACGACGACCTGTGGCGTTGAGGATTCCCTTGTCCATGCAATTATTGCAGAAGATTGAGATTGCGTCTTCCTCGCGGCAGTCCTTTATCCTGTTCATAACCAGGAGGAACCTTGCCCAGTAATGATGTACTGTTTCTTCGGGCTTTTGCCTGATTTGGGATAGAACGCTTATGTTCGGGTGGGTGGGTGGAATTAAGTCCGGAACTTCACCCAATCTAAGACTCAGAGGCCAAGGAGTTTCTGAACTCTGAAGTTTGGATTCTTGGATGTTGTCCAGTGAATCTAGCCCGTTGCCTGATTCTAAGTTCAGGTCTTGAGTTACATCCTCCCCTCCGTGGGTATCCGGCTTGGAGGGATCGGGAATCCGGACGTAGCTAGTCCTTAAGATAGATGAAGAGTCGCCGCACTGTGCCTCTACCACGGTAACATGATGGGTGACTTGGGGAGAATTAATTTCTCTTAGATCGGGTTTAAGCCCAACCTGGTCATAATCCGTAGTGACCCCCAAGGCAGCGATGCGATCCAAGAGCTCGTTTACGGAAGAGAGCTCCATTGGATCTAACTGCTCGACGAGTTCCGAGCTGACATGAAGATTGCTTTTGATGACCCGAGAGGTCATCGTCGGCGCAACGGCCGAACAGGCGGTCATGAGAAAACCACCTAGCCGGAGAGTTTGGCCGACAGCCAAGGCTCCCTTAGTAACGGCGCCGTCTTTAAAGACAGGAAGAGGCATCCTTCCTGATTGCGACGGCACAGAGGAACTCTCAATGAAAGCACCAATGTCGGTGTCAAAACCGGCGGATCTCGGGTAGGGGGTCCCGAACTGTGCATCTAGGCCGGATGGTAACAGGAGGCAAGGAACACGATGTTTTACCCAGGTTCAGGCCCTCTTCATGGAGGTAAAACCCTACATCATGCTTGATTAATATTGATGATATGGGTAGTACAAGAGTAGATCTACCACGAGATCAAGGAGGCTAAACCCTAGAAGCTAGCCTATGGTATGATTGTTGTATGATGAAGTTGTCCTATGGACTAAAACCCTCCGGTTTATATAGACACCGGAGAGGGTTAGGGTTACACAAAGTCGGTTACAATGGTAGGAGATCTTGAATATCCGCATCGCCAAGCTCGCCTTCCACGCGAAGGAAAGTCCCATCCGGACACGGGACGAAGTCTTCAATCTTGTATGTTCATAGTCCTGGAGTCCGGCTGAAGGTATAGTCCGGCTATCCGGACACCCCCTAATCCAGGACTCCCTCAGCGAGAGTCCGAGCTTGCAAAGGCACTCGAAAGCGCACGGAGCGCCAATGCTGAAGCCCACAAGGCCCTCCAGGAGATTGATGCGGTGAAGAAGATAGCAGCGGGTAAGGCATTCATTATGCAAAGCAAGCATGTGAAAGAAACTTTCCTTTTACTTACCCGAGTTCGGAGCTCTCTAGGAGCGTTCGCAGATCTTCCCCGCAGTGTAATGATGCCGTGGAGTTTTACCGAGCTGAGGAGGGGAGGTCGACAGAAAAGTTGTTCTGGTCTCAGTATACTGGGACCGAAGACGCAATGCTCGTGAGCGACCAGCTCAAGCAACTGGTCGAGCTTCACAAGGCGGCCGAACAGGCCATGAAGGGTCTTATAGTCCGGATGTGGCCTCGCGATCCCCTGCCTAGCAGCTACATCGGTCTGGTGAGGCGGCTTGTGGATGCCTGCCCACGACTTGAAGTCATAAAGCGGTTCATCTGCATCGAGGGTGCGTGCAGGGCCTTTGCCCGGGCAAGGTGCACTGGGCGAAGCTGGAAGACGTGAAGCTGGTGAATGAGGGGCCGCCGGAGGGCAAGGAGCATCGCTACCCCGAAAATTATGGCAATGTCCTGAAGGGTTCCCGCCTTGTGGCGGATGAATGTGCTAGGGATGTAATTTTTGAATGAACATGCTCATGTGATCCTGTAATGTGAAACGAGTTCATTTGCGCTATGCAACGCTTTTTGAATTTAAAATATTACCTTCTGTGTGGCCGTTTATAAAATCTGAGAGTTGGCCAGTCATCGGCTTTTGCCCCCATGTAACTAGGACTGGGGTGTTCGGGATAAACCTAGGCACTCTTTTTCCCAATTTTGGGTCCTTCGAGGGAGGTGTTCAGCACAACGAACCAGGCAATCGGACTGTAAGGCTTTATCACTCTCACTTAGCCATAAAAGTCTACAATTTTAAATTTTGGCGAAGCCCCTAGAATTTGGAAGGCCGAATTTGGGGCGCTATATATGCCTAAGTTGGGCAAGGCCGACTCCTCGCCTGAAGCGGAAAAAGTCTTTAAGGACTTGAGACCTCTCGAACAGCGACCAGCTCTCGCCTTATCATGACAGTCAGTTTTCGGCTTTCTCTACTGAGGTGCTCGTCCGGAAGAACCGGGACACAATCATAGTAGTTCTCCCAGCGCTGCCTTAGTCGATATAGCGGAACGTAAGGTACCAAAGCATGGGAACCGGGCAAACCCAACTATTGACCCAAGACATGATTCGGAGCTGATGCATATAATGCTATAAGTTCAGGGTGCCGCACTATCGAAAGTATTCGGACTTCTCACACCGTATTATGGGGTAAACGAAAGCCCCTGGCGTACTGACCATACCAGAATGTACGGGTGCAAATTGCTGTAAATGAACATATAAGAAAAAAGGATGGATAATGCAATAATAGACTAATGCTATGCATTGTTATTTAAATAATACATCAAAGCGTACTGATACAAGTAATGCAATAAGCAAAAAATAGGACTATTTGACATGTCCTATCCAAAGGCAAGCTGCGTAAGGATAGTAAAAAGCGGGTATATCGATTATTATTAGAGACCACCTGGGGGTTCCCTTCTACGTCTTAGTTTCTTGCCTCCTTGGTTGTTCCTTCCCATAATGTGTCCAGCAATCCTACTTACGGAAAGGGCTTCCAGAGAGTAAGGTCCTGAAAGAGAATAAATGATAAAGGTATGCAGGCCCTAGGGCGGTTAAGCCGCATTGCGGGACGTGCCCTGATCGTGCCCCCGCCTATGCCCATGGTATTTTCAGTGCGTAATTATGTACGCACGGCACAGATTTCATCGCTTGAATGGGACTAGGACGGGGGCTGTTGGGGATATTACTACTGGGCGTAAACCGGCCTATCTGAGCCGGGTTAACTTTGTCAGTAGTTAAGTATGTTAAAGCCCAAGAAGGCAGACGAGGCTCAAGGCCCATGGTCGGTTCAAGGCCTGTAGCCGTAAACCGGCGTTAGTAGTTAACTTGTATTGTAAGTTAGGAATAAGTAGAGACCAAACCGGACACATCTATGAGTCGGTATTGGGACTCTGTGAACCGACGGGCGTCACCCGTGTATATAAGGGGACGACTCGGCGGCGGTTCAAAGACAACAGACAACAACTCAAGACATAGGTGAAGCTTGTTTGCTCCCTAGTCATCGAAACCCCATCAATTCCATCACAACTAGACGTAGGCTTTTACCTTCCTTGAAGGGGCCGAACTAATATAAACTCTCCTGCGTCCCTGTGTCCGCTTTAACCCCTTCAAGCTAACCCATCGTGATGGTTCCACGACTAAGTCCTTTCTCTAGGACATCTGCCGTGACAAAACCACGACAGTTGGCGCCCACCGTGGGGCTATCGCACGATGGTTTCAGGTTCTTGGAGGGCCACTTTGAAGGACTCGAGGGCTACGCTGTAGGCCGGATGACTAAGAGTCATCGCGGCAAGCTCTACATCGACGACGCAGGCTGGGGCCCCGAGGCCGGCTCAGTTGAGTATGGGTACCGGGTCCCCTTTGGTGGCATTCACGTTTTCATTGGCAAGATCGGCGAACCGGGCCCTGAGCCGGACATCTACACCGACCTCATCGAGACGGCTCAGCGTGCGCGATCCGCCCGGGTTAAACCGGCCATGAAGCGTGCCTTTGTGGGAGTCATCCATGGAGGAAGTTATGAGGATGGATCAGAATCTCGCGGCGAGACCGTCATTTGTTCCGATGACGAGTCATCGACCGGAGAAACCGAATCTCTTTATCAGCTATAAGATGGCCGGATTGGGGGCTATTCCGATGGCGGCAGTATTCCGGACCCCTCTGATCTGCCCAACCGAGTTGGAATATTCATGGCCGGCACACAAGCAGCGCTTCATTCTTTGACTGCTGCGGCAACAACCTCCGGTTCAGCAGCGGCGACTCAAGAATCATAGCTATTTGATGCATTGGCTGTGCTTGTGGCAGGAGGCCCTATGCGCCCGCCGGCTCAAGTTCTATCAGAGCTATTTCATGCATTGGCTGTGCTTATGGCGGAAGCTAATACGGCGGATAAGGACGTCCACAATGCGGAGATTGCAAAAGTAAAGGAACAGATCACCCAGGCCAAGGCGGATCTGGCAGCTGAGGACACCAGGATGGCCACAGAGCGGGCCGCTTTAGACGCGCAAGCCTACAGGCTCATGTTGGACCAGAGCGCGTCGCATGAAGTCGTGAGGAGGAAGTACCGATCCCGTTTGCCTCCAGTTTTTGAGGCCAGAGACCATTTCAACACCCCGGGAGCAGGAACCGGTAATCCACTGGAGGGAAACCGGGCGGAAGCTCCTGGGACCGGTGAGCCAGTTCAGCCTCGTCAGATGGACCTGCCTCGTCAAAACACCGTTATACCTCAGGCTGTTTTAACACCTCCGGGTCACCACTCCAACCCAATGGACAATCTCGTCGCCGCTGCTGCACGGCTGGAGGCCATTCCAATTGAAGGTGACTCGCCGCAGGCAGTAGAGACGCGACGGGTCAAGGAGCTTCTGAGGACAGCTTTGGTCCAACAAGAAGCATACTCGTACAGCCGCGACCGGATCCACTCGACCACCTGTCCAAGCCGGAGCTATAGCAGACATATGGATGAGCCGGCAGTGTGGAGTAATGAACAACGTGGAGCACCCCGTGGCAACAACCCGCCGGGTGGTGCTGATAACGCTCAGGAAGTGGTGGACCGGGCCCGAGCGCGCAGGGAGGCCGAGTTAGCCGCACAGCATCAGGCTCGGCAGCTCACGCCGGTTCGTCCAACTATCTTGATCAAACCTGGTGTTACTTCTTGTTCTTTGGGGGTGCCTTGCCTTGTTCCCGCTTTACGCAATGTGCGCCTGCCCAAGGATTTCAAAGGCCCGTGCAAAGTACCAAATTACACGGCGGATCAACCTTCAGAGACCTGGGTGGAAAGCTATGAGATGGCCATGGAGATGCTTGATGTGGATGACGCGGCGTGTGCGAAATACTTCACCATGATGCTTGAAGGGACGGCCCGTACTTGGTTAAAAAGCTTGCCAGCTATTCTATCAGTTCATGGGCCCAATTACGAGCCCGGTTTATCAGCAATTTCAAGGATACATGTAAACAGCCTATGTCGATAGTGGACTTAGCTGCCTGTGTCCAGGAGGAAGGAGAATCAACGACTCATTGGGTGCGCCGGTTTCACAAGTGTAGCATTCATCAGATCGCATCAACACTGACACCGCAGTATTAACCCTAGAAGGCAACTGCCGGTTTGGGCCCCTAAAGCTGAAGTTGGGACGGATGAAGTGTCATTGCACTGACATGGGGACCCTCATGGCTGCTTTGGTAAAGTATGCTGATTCTGATAGTACCAAGGATCCCGAATCTGATGATGACAAGGCAGGGAAGGGAAAGAGGAACAACAACTCCAAAGGTCAGCAGCATCACTGGGCAGGCAATGGTGGTGGAGGCAAGCGTAAAGCGGATGGTAATATAGACTTTGTGGCTAATACCAACACGCAGGACAATGGCCAGCGATGCAAGGGTAAACCGAAAAATCGCAGTGGGGCACCCAACCCTAACCCGGACCGCCTAAACTATCTACTAAGCCAGCCCTGTCCAAGACATGGGACGAAGGAGGCGCCAGCAAACCACCTTTGGAAGGGTTTGCTTCATTATGCAGGAGTTCAAGAATTCTAATGCTTTCCGGTATGATCACGGCTCTGGCGATGGCTCAGGGTCCGGGCCGAGTTACGGTGGAGGAAATCCTGGTTCAGGATTTAATGGTAATCCGGGCGGACATAATAATCAAAATAGTCAGAACAACTAGGGTGGTTACAACCAACAACAGCAATAGTCAGGTTACCAGAGCAACCCAAAGTAGTTGAGTACTGGGCAGTACCATGTCTTCACCACTAGCTTGGACAAGCGAGACCAGAAGGTTCAGAGGCGGGTGGTCAACTCTGTTGAACCGGCCATGCCCCGTTATCTACACTGGTCTGAACAGCCGATCATATGGAGCAGAGAGGATCACCCTCCCTAGGTTGATAATCCGGGTCAGTTGGCTCTGGTGGTGGCGCCTCAGGTGGGAGGTTACAAGTTCACCAAAGTGCTCATGGATGGAGGGAGCAGCATTAATATCTTGTACTATGAGACCTTCCGTCGTATGGGACTAACAGATAAAAATCTCAAACCGTCTAATACGGTGTTCCACGGTGTGGTACCTGGCAAATCAGCATATCCTGTTGGTAAGATAGCTCTGGAAGTGGCCTTTGGGGATGATCATGATTCCAGGTCGGAGACATTGACGTTTGAAGTGGTGAAAATCCAAAGTCCATATCACGCCCTGTTTGGGCGACCGACCTATGCCAAGTTTATGGCACGGCCCTGTTATGTGTATTTGCAGCTCAAGATGCCGGGTCACAAGGGGACAATAACGGTTCAAGGAAGCCGCAAAATCGCTTTGGAGTGCGAGGAAGGACATGCGGCCAATGCAGAGTCGGTTTGTGCCACCGAGGAGCTGAAGTATTATAAGGACAATGTTGATCCGATGGACATGACTCCATTAAGAAAGCCAACTACAGAGCATGATCCGGCCCTAAAGTTCAAATCGGCAGCAGAAACTAAGCTTGTTGACTTCGTACCTGGCAATTCGTCCAAGCAGTTCAGTATAAGTGCCAACTTGGATCCGAAATAGGAAAGCGCGCTCATCGAGTTCATCCATGAGAATCGGGACATTTTTGCATGGAAGCCCTCTGACATGCCAGGTGTATCGAGGCAACTCGCCGAGCACACCCTTAATGTGGATCCTAAATACAAACCGGTGAAACAGTTCCTCCGCCGGTATAACGAAGAAAGACGCAAGGCGATTGGAGAAGAGGTAGCCAGGCTCTTAGCAGCTGGTTTTATTGTTGAAGTTTTTCACCCTGAGTGGCTTGCCAATCCGGTACTGGTCCTTAAGAAAAACGACACCTGGCGCATGTGTGTGGATTACACAGATCTTAATAAAGCTTGTCCGGCAGATCCTTTTGCCCTCCCCCGTATTGATCAAATTATTGATGCTACGGCGGGTTGTGAGCGTTTAAGTTTTTTGGATGCATATTCGGGCTATCATCAGATCAAAATGGCAGTTAAGGACCAGGAGAAGACGACATTCATAACTCCCTTTGGAGCCTTCTGCTATGTGTCTATGCCCTTTGGGCTCAAGAGTGCCCAGGCAACTTATCAACGTTGTGTGCAAAATTGTCTTCAGAAGCAAATTGGCCATAATGTACATGCTTACGTGGATGATATCGTGGTTAAGTCCAGGGAGAAGGAGACTCTGATTGATGATTTGAAGGAAACCTTTGATAACCTGAGGACATACAAGATGATGCTTAATCTGGACAAGTGTGTCTTTGGTGTACCGGCGGGCAAGTTATTGGGTTTTCTGGTGTCCAACAGGGGAATTGAGGCTAATCCGGAGAAGATCACAGCCATCACCTCCCTGGCTAAACCGAAGTGTATCAATGATGTTCAACGCCTAGCAGGCCGGATTGCCGCATTAAGCTGGTTTATTAGTCGTCTTGGTGAGAAGGAAATCCCTTTGTATCAGATGCTGAAGAAGACGGATCAGTTTGTCTGGAGTTCCGCTGCTGATGAAGCATTTGAGGACTTAAAGCGGCAATTGGCCAATCCGCCTGTGCTCGCCGCTCCCATTGACAAGGAGCCGTTACTGCTATATGTTGCTGCTAATGCTCATGCGGTCAGCGTGGCTATTGTGGTGGAGTGAAAGGAGGCAGGTAAGGAGCATCCGGTTCAACGTCCGGTCTATTATATCAGCAAGGTACTCATTGAGTCCAAGCAAAGGTATCCGCATTGGCAGAAGCTGGTGTATGGAGTTTTTATGGCAAGCCGGAAGCTTAAACAGTACTTCCAAGTGCACGCAATTACGGTGGTCAGTTCTGCTCCCTTGGGGGGTATCATCCAGAACCGGGAAGCAACTGGCCGGATTGCCAAGTGGGCTATAGAGCTTGGGCCGCACGGTTTGAAGTATGTGCCTCGGACAGTGGTTAAGTCTCAAGCACTTGTTGATTTCATCAATGATTGGACGGAAATGCAAGCACCTGAAGAAAAGCCGAATCACACATATTGGACCATCCACTTTGACGGATCCAGGCAATTGGAAGGCTCGGGGGCTGGAGTCGTATTAACTTCCCCACGAGGTGATAAGTTTTGTTACGTTCTCGCTTAATGTTCCCTTGTACTAACAATGCAGCTGAGTATGAGGCCTTGCTCCATGGTCTCCGGATGGCTAAGGAGATGAATCTAAGTCGAGTTAAGTGCTTCGGTGACTCGGACCTTGTGGCTGAGCAAGTATCTGGCACTTGGGACTCCAAGGACCCACTCATGTCAGCATATCGTCGTGAGGTGGATATTGTTGCAGGTCACTTTAAAGGCTATCAGGTGGACCACGTGGACCGGCGGAAGAACGAAGCGGCGGACGCTTTAAGCCGGCTAGACTCTCAGCGCAAACCGGTCCTGCCCAATGTTTTTTTGGATGTGCTGCACAACCCGTCGGTCAAGATCCCTGGTGAAGCGGATTTGGCTATTCCTGATCCGGAGGCTCAATTGGTGGTAGCTCTTCATGTTATTCCGGATTGGACGCTTCCTTACCTGGCATACAAGAACCGGGGCGAGTTACTAGAGGATGAGACTCTGGCCCGACAGATAATCCGGCGGTCCAAGTCCATGACTATTATCAACGACAAGTTGCATCATTGCAGTGTGTCAGGGGCATTTCAACACTGTGTGTCTCCTGAAGAAGGCCGGGAAATTTTGTGTGAGATCCATGAAGGAGATTGTGGTCACCACACCGGTTCAAAATCTCTGGTGGCTAAAGCGTTTCGCCATGGCTTCTATTGGTTAACTGCTCATGCTGATGCGGAAGATCTGGTCAGACGATGTGATGGTTGCCAAAAAATTTCAAGACGTGCTCATGTGCCGGCTCAAGAATTGAGAATGATTCCAATTACTTGGCCATTTGCGACTTGGGGGTTGGATATGGTTGGGCCTTTCAAAAGGTCCAAAGATAAGAAGACCCACCTCCTGGTGGCGGTTGACAAGTTTACAAAGTGGGTGGAGGCAGAACCTGTTAGCAAGTGTGATGCGGCCACGACGGTTTAGTTCATCAAAAAAGTGATTTTCTGGTTTGGCTTTCCACACAGTATCATCACAGATAATCGTACCAATTTGTCCAAAGGTGCCGTGAAGGAGTTCTACGAACGGGAGCACATCCGGCTCGACGTTTCATCGGTGGCACACCCACAGTCCAATGGTCAAGCAGACAGGGCTAATCAAGAGATCTTGAGAGGCATCAAGCCCCGGCTTATGGTTCCTTTGCAGAGAACACCGGGTTGTTGGGTAGAAGAGTTACCATCTGTGTTATGGAGCATCAATACTACACCCAACAGATCAACAGGATACACACCATTCTTCATGGTTTACGGAGCGGAGGCGGTTCTCCCCAGTGATATCCATCATGATTCACTCTGTGTGTCATCTTATGTTGAAGCGGACAATGAGACAGCACGGCAAGACGCTTTGGACCTGTTGGATGAAGAACGTCACATAGCAGCTGCCCGCTCGGCGATTTACCAACAGGATCTTCGTCGTTATCACAGTCGCCGAGTCAGAACCAGAACCTTTCAGGAAGGAGATTTGGTGCTTCGGCTCATCCAAGATCAGACTGATATGCATAAGCTATCCCCACCTTGGGAGGGGACTTTCGTGGTCAGCAAGAATCTGCACAACGGGTCATACTATCTGATCGATATTCGAGAGCATAAAGACTCACGTACATCAGAGGAGGAGACCAACAGGATATGGAACATAGCTCATCTTCGGCCTTACTATGCCTGAGCCATTGGCTCTACTTATGTACATATTACGACGATGTATATATTATGATTACATATAATAAACTGGAACCTCAGCCAAAGCGGGGTATCTGTTCTTTTACATCATGTGTGGTTACACAGAGTGTTCTAAAGCGGCCTCTGGTTTACCCCTTGAGTTAGCTTTTCAAAAGCGTCATGTTATATCACTTGGGGGCTTGGTCGTATCCGAACCAATGCAATACCTCTTGATAGGCAAGAGCCACCAGATCACTTGGGGACTTGGTCACGTCTGAACCAGTCATGCCTCTTGGTCGGCCTAAGGCCACAGAATCACTTGGGGGCTTGGTCGAACCTGAACCATTGCCATGCCACTTGATCGGCATAAATGCCACGGTTTTATTTGGGGACCTAGCTGACTTGAACCATAGCTACACCTATCGGGAGCTTGGTCATGTTCGACCATGGTAACGCCATCTGATCAGCTCAAAAAAGCCTCTTTTTGCAAACAGTTTTGTCATTGCCTTTGCTTCACATTTTTCTTTGAAAGATACTTCTTTCTTTTTATTGTGTTTTTAAACCGACAAAGTTTTAAGCCGGTTTAAACTGTCAATTGACAGAACACGGTTCATTTTAATCTGAAGACTATTTGCCCGGTTTGATTTTTTGTTAGCATCCTATTATGGAGTAACACGGTGTTTATTATAACCCGGCATGGTTTACATGGTAAACCGGCATCATATATAGGAGCTGCTATCTCCTCCAACAGTGTGGGTTTATAAAACTTCACGCTCAACGATGGCAGGTATTATGTATCTCAAAAGTTTGGTCATATACTTAAAAATTTCCGATGTTTTGATTTCATGTATGCAGACATCATATTCTGCCTGACGGTACAACCGCGGTGGCACTTTAAGATTTTTTGTTGCAGAAAGTACTTTGGAAAGTTCATCACCCAAAGGAAGAGCAAGTTGCAGTAATTATGCACGAAGGCATATCAACATCAAAAGTATCAGCTAGCCTATTACAAGGCAACACGATGCCCACAATAAGATCATTGTTTTTCGCAAGGGAGAAGCAGTTTTAAACCAGCTTCCGATTCAAGCTTGGTCACCAGCCTGGGCTGATGGTTGTGGATCATCCCGCGCCGCTTCAGCTTTAGTTTCTCTACCCAGCGGCTGGAAATCAACAGTTGTCCAGTCGATTCCCATTAATGCTTGAAAGACAGCTTCATTATGGATCAGCAATGACGGGTCAATATCGGGAGTGTAAGTATGCTTACGGATTAGAGGGATAAGATTTTCCGCTTCATGAATTGGTGCATCTATTCGCTTGTTTTGATTGTCATATTGGGCTTGATAATGAGATAAGTCTGCTTCTTCAGCCAATTGACAAGCTAGCGGATGCACCTCCCGGTTTATTGCTTGCAGATTCGCTTCATTAAACTCTGACCCGTCTTCTTTCAAACTGGGATAGCCCTGAGCCGCTTCAATAGGATCAAAATCCGGCACCCAAGCTTTTGTCCGGATTAAGGCATTGATCGCACCGGTTTGAGCAGCAGATTTCTTTATCTCTTCAACCCGGGCAGGAAGCACCGACAGTTACATCAGAGTGTCCTGAATCAAAGTGGGCGCCGACTTGTTGTGGGATGCAGTACAGATGATCCGCTGTGCACCAGTGTACAGTTGTTCGACCAACGTGTAGGCGGATTTCAATTTCTTCCGCACATCTGACCCCAAGTGACCAATGTGTGTCCCTGAAATATCATAAAGGGTTAACAAACCGGCAGCTCTGTAAGACGGCAGAATCAATTCAGAAGTTAAACTGGCTTATCAAAGATAGCAGTGGTCATGGCATGCATGTGCCACTTTATTCTGGTCAGTTCATCCGCCACCGGTTTTAGTGCAGCCTCGGCATCTTCTGCTCGTTTGATTAAAGCGAATTTTTCAGTGGCCCAATCCGCCCGCTTCTTCTTGAAGCTCTCCTTAAGATGTTCCATGGCGCTTAAAGCGCTGGTTAATTCATCTTTTGCTTTGGAGGTTTCAGCTTGTTGGGATTTCAGATTATCTTGGAGATCGGCGACTTGGCTTTCTTTCATCTTCAGCTCAGCCTGCATGCAGACAGTTATATGATTCAGCAAAGTGGTACAAGGATTGAAGTACCAACCACATAACAAGTTATGCACTTGGCACTTGGGGGCTAATGCATATTCGATCTTCATCTTTCAATTGCTTACAAAGTCCCAAGATCAATACAAGTATTCAACTTGGCACTTGGGGGCTAATGGCTATTTGCTCGTATATATTCTAATGCGGCAATCTCAATTACTTAAGGTCCCGGTTTAACTATGCTAAGTTGAACCGGCCCTTGGGGACTACATCAGTGAATTTTAAAGCATTATGATTTATATTAGAAAGTCTCGGTTTGAAAGAAGATTACAAACCGGCCCTCGGGGCTAGGAGCGTCAACAAGAATTGAAATACACAAGCAGGAAAGAGCATATGGAAGTTACCTCATATTTATCTTTCATCATATTAACCAGACCGGCTTCATAGTCACGACTGGTATACAGCCGGTTCAGGTAGCCGGAATGGATATCTTGGGCGTTCAGAGCAGCATAAGTCGCCAGATCAGCATTCCACTTGCCTTTGCCAAAGGCAACAAATTCTTCCTTGGCAGAATGTTTGGATAAAGCGACAGGATTGCTTGGCTCTATATGGCCAATGCGAGTAACGACAACCTCATCATCCTTGGTATCACCGGTTTGCACTGGGGCTGTTGGCTTGTCAGTAGGCTTTGTTGGACTGGTGGATTTCTCAATCCGGATGGAGCTTGTGGATTGATTGACTAGACTTGAGGTATCAATAGGTCTCTCTTCAGCAATAAGATCGTCGTCTTGCTGCGATGGATCATTGGGTATATCCTCAGGAATCGCCGCTTCAATATCTGGTGTTTGCCCGGTTCAAGGATGGCATCCTCTTCGACCGCTTTGTCCAGACGAGCCTTCTTGCTTGGCCTAGGCTTGGCCCTGAAAGGAATAACAAAATCAAATACAGCATATGTTCCAAGGTGATGTGCTGCAAATATTATGATAAGTATAGCTTACCCAAGCACCGTTTTGAGCGGTGGCAGCTGAGTAGCCGATGACTCGCCAGAGGATGAGTGGGAAGTAACCTGGTAATCGGAGTCAGATGGATTAATAGGTTGACGAAAGCAGCCCGCTTTAGGACAAGCACTGACAAGCAAATTAGAGACCTCTGAACGGTGTTTCCGAACCGGACTGTTCGGTAAACCGGCGGAGGTAACTACCTGGCCGCTGTGATGGGTTGTGCGACGAGCTTCGTGCTGTTGGGTCTTCATAAGAGATTTGGGATCCAAATAAGCAAGAGGATGAGGAAATTTAACTTCCGGTTTGCCTAACGGATTGTTAGTGAATGCAAAGGTTCTGAATCGGAAGAGAGAATAATTACCTCTGCAGCATCAGCACGGCTGGCTTCGGCATCATCCTGACAAATATCATCATCAATAAGACGCATGAAAAATAAGCCAAGTGAGTCAAGCCCTACCTCAAGGTCCAGATTATCCACATCATCATCAGGGGCTGGATTAGAGGATGCAGTGGTTCTTTTCCTGTGGGCAGTCTTCTTCACAGCTTTAGTCTTTTGCCGGGTTGCTCTTTTCGGTTTGTCTGGTTTTTCTGGTTTCTCCTACGGCAGTTTCTTGCTCCAAAACGGATCATTGCCCTGGTTACACAGACACTGATATTAAACAATGACCAGATATATCAATTGCAGATTTAGCAAAAAGAAAAATCAAACTCTTACAGCTGGCGGTTTGTTGGTGGCATAGAAGGGAAGCAGGCCGGTTTTAGCACAGATGTGTTTTGGTTCATTCAGCATCTTATTCACAGCCTCTGTGATTTCTTCATCGGTGAGCTGGATGTTGGAATGTCGCAGTGGGTCATCAACACTGCCAGTATACTCGCACATCAAACCGGAGCGCTGACTAAGGGGAGTATGCTCCATGATATCCAACAGCAGGCGAGATCAACCCCTGTTAAACCGTTGGCCATAAAGGCTCTGAGCTTCGACAGTTGAGGAGCATATTTGCTTCTCTCCTAGGCAGTCAACCTTTGCGGAAAAGGGTGTGTATTGCTGAGCCGCTCCGGACGAAAGCCAGGCAAGGGATTTTCACCAGCAGGGGAGGTGTCTTTGCAATAGAACCATGTTTGATTCCACTCTTTGGGATGGCTGTGCAGTTTGGTGTGAGGGTATGTGACCTCTTTCCTTTTCTGAATCGCCATGCCACCCAACTCCGTATTGGAGCCGTCAGTAAACTCAGTACGGCGGTTTAGATGGAAACAGTCTCTGAACAATTCCACTATGGGCTCCTCTTGAAAGAATGCCTCAGAGAGCACTTGGAAGTGACACATGTTTGTAACAGAGTTGGGGCCAGTATCTTGTGGATGGAGTTGAAAATCGGCTAAAACGTCCCGGTAAAATTTAGAACCGGGCGGCTTAAAGCCCCGGGCTAAGTGATCTACGAAAACGACGATCTCTCATTCTTGAGGTGTGGGAGGGCATTCTTTGCTAGGAGCCCTCCAATGGATGGTATCTTTGCTGCCTAAGGCGCCGATCAGGACTAAATCGTCGAGTTGAGCCTCTGTGACGCGAGAAGGAACCCAATTGCACTCATATACTTGCTTGGCCATGATGAAATCTACAAGGTAGATGATCCCGGTTCAAAAATGCATTGATTAAGGTACATTGGTATGTGCAATGTTAAATAAGATAAAGATGTATCTAAACCGGAGTTTTATGAAGCAACAACATCTAGCGGTTCAACAAGGGGACTAATGGTATATACCGGTTTGGCAATTTTTTCTATAAAGTTAAACCGCCTGGTCTAAACATTGAAGCAGATGAGTAAGTTTACAGAAACAGATTTCACAAGACTTCTCTACAGCAACGGATCTGAAGCAAGTTCAGAAAAGAAGGAAAATATTCAAGGTTCAAAAAAGAATAGTACTGAATCAATGGGCAGAGATACATATAGATCTATGGTCTTGAGGCATGAAACTGAAGGCGGATGCTAAAACCTACCGCTACACAGAGCAAGGATTCACAGAGGCATCTAGGAGCTATCGTATGAACACGAAACAGGCGATGAACACTAGAAGAACATGAAACCCTAGAACAGATCTGTGTTGAAAAGAACGGAATACTTACTGGAGATGAGGAAGACGCGGAAGGTTGCCGCGGTACTCTGGTGCGCCCAGGTTGATGCAGCGGCCAAGGTTGATGCAGAGGTTGACGGTGGCGGCGGAGCCCCGAAGCTGGGCGACGCGAGGAAGACGAAGCAAAAGGGCACGGAGGGGAAAAAGAAATGACCCTTCGGTCCTATTTATAGGGCAAGGGACAGGAGTCAGGTGCGAAAATCAAGGGACCGAGGGTTTGGAAACGAAGATGTCACCTTAATTGTCGCAGACCTATTAAGGTCCTTTATAACAAGTGACGTCACACCGGTTTACAACGACCAGAGAAGATGACATCATGGTGGTTCAACAAACTACAAGAAGATATTGAAGATGAAGATTTTTGCTAAAGGATTGACATGAACATGTTCAAATCAATCTGGGGCCTAATGTTGGGGATATTACTACTGGGCGTAAACCGGCCTATCCGGGCTGGGTTAACTTTGTCAGTAGTTAAGTATGTTAAAGCCCAAGAAGGCAGATGAGGGCTCAAGGCCCATGGTCAGTTCAAGGCCTGTAGCCGTAAACCGGCGTTAGTAGTTAACTTGTATTGTAAGTTAGGAATAAGTAGAGACCAAACTGGACACATCTATGAGCCGGTATTGGGACTCTGTGAACCGACGGGCATCACCCGTTTATGTAAGGGGACGACCCGATGGCGGTTCAAAGACAACAGACAACAACTCTAGACATATGCGAAGCTTGTTTGCTCCCTAGTCATCGAAACCCCATCAATTCCATCACAACTAGACATAGGCTTTTACCTTCCTTGAAGGGGCCGAACTAGTATAAACTCTCCTGCGTCCCTGTGTCCGCTTTAACCCCTTCAAGCTAACCCGTCGCGATGGTTCCATGACTAAGTCCTTTCTCTAGGACATCTGCCGTGACAAAACCACGACAGGGGCTGAATTGCTAGGCAGCTCTGAATGTGCCAGGCGATCCTGTTGCAGGTTACTCCAGACTCGCTTGACGGTGTCCAGGGACTGTATCGCCGAATTTGTGGTTTGCCCTAGAAGGCTGCTTTGTGCCTCTGCTGCGAGGGCCGTAGTGTGCTCTTCCGTGCGGAGCGAGCGTTCTGTATTTCCATTGACTGTTATGACCCCCCTAGGTCCTGACATCTTGAGCTTGAGGTATGCGTAATGCGGTACTGCATTGAATTTTGCAAATGCGGTTCGCCCGAGCAGTGCGTGATAGCCACTTCGGAACAGGACGATATCAAAGATTAACTCCTCGCTTCGGAAGTTGTCCGGAGATCCAAAGACCACTTCCAGTATGATTGAGCCCGTGCAATGGGCCTCTACACCTGTGATGACACCCTTACAGGTGGTTTTGGTGGGTTTGATCCTCGAGGGATCTATACCCATTTTGCGCACTGTATCCTGATAGAGCAGGTTCAGGCTGCTGTCGCCATCCATAAGGACTCAAGTGAGGTGAAATCCATCAATGATGGGGTCTAGGACCAATGCGGCGGATCCGCCATGACAGATACTAGTGGGGTGGTCCCTGCGATCGAAAGTGATCGGACAAGAGGACCATGGGTTGAACTTTGGGTCAACGGGCTCTATCACATAGACGTCCCTTAGTGCATGCTTCCGTTCCCTCTTGGGAATGTGGGTTGCGTATACCATGTTCACCGTCTTCACTTGTGGGGGGAACCTATTCTGTCCTCCAGTGTTCGGCAGCCGGGGCTCCTCCTCGTCATCACTATGCAGCCCCTTGTCCTTGTTTTCAGCATTCAACTTGCCGGCCTGCTTGAACACCCAGCATTCTCTATTGGTGTGATTGACTGGCTTATCGGGGGTGCCATGGATTTGACACGAGCGATCGAGTATGCGGTCCAAACTGGACGGGCCCGGAGTACTTCTTTTGAAAGGCTCTTTCCGGTGACCGGATCTAGAGGCTCTGAACCCGGCATTGACTACCGTATCGTCGGTGTTATCACCGTTGTTGCGGCGCTTTTGTCTGTTACGACGTGGTCTGCCGTTGGCATCTTTGGTATCTGAAGTGCCCGGATTCCTTGATGTGTTGCTGCTGCGAGCCAGCCAGCTATCCTTGCCCGCACAAAAGCGGGTTATGAGCATCGTGAGGGCTGCCATAGACTTCGGCTTCTCCTGGCCGAGGTGCCGGGTGAGCCACTCGTCACGGATGTTATGCTTGAATGCCGCTAAGGCCTCTGCATCTGGACAGTCAACAATTTGGTTTTTCTTAGTTAGGAACCGTGTCTAGAATTGCCTAGCCGATTCCCTTGGCTGCTGAGTTATATGGTTCAAGTCATCAGCATCCGGTGGTTGCACATAAGTGCCCTGGAAGTTGTCAAGGAATGCGTCTTCCAAATCCTCCCAACTGCCGACAGAGTCTGCTGGCAAGCTATTCAGCCAATGCCGAGCTGGTCCTTTGAGTTTTAGTGGGAGGTATTTGATGGCATGCAGATCATCACCGCGAGCCATGTGGATGTGAAGGAGGAAATCCTCAATCTATACAGCGGGATCTGTCGTACCATCAATGATTCGATATTTACGGGTTTAAAACCCTCCGGGAATTCGTGATCCATAACTTCATTAGTGAAGCATAGGGGGTGTGCGGCGCCTCTGTGCTGGGCTATATCACGACGCAGTTCATATGAGTCTTGTCTGTTGTATTCGACCCAGACGGATTTACTTTTAGTGTATCCGGCGCGAGGGTCATCGTCCCGCGTTGGCGCGCGCCCCCGTGACCCGTATATCGACCTTGCATGTTTTGCCTTGCTGTCCAATACGTCTCGCAGGTCCCGTGTGTTGCCCCGGGCCTTGGTATTTTTGTTTGAGTGGAGGCGGGGTGCAGGCTGAACTTCGGGCTGAAACGCCTCTCTAGCTCGGCCACGAGGTGGCCGGTCAGCCTCATCGTACACTGGTGATGTAGGTTTCAATGCTTCCTCCTCGAGGTGAGGTAGCAACCTGCGCTTTGGGTAACTCTTGGAGGGGCGCTCTAGTTCGTATTCCTCGGCCGCAAGGACTTCGGTCCATCTGTCTGCTAGCATATCTTGAAAACCTTGAAGCTGTTGTTGCTTTTTCTTCAAGCTATTTGATGTGGCCACAAGCCAGCGCTTGAAGCGCTCCTGTTCGACGGGATCCTCAGGCACGATAAATTCTTCGTCGCCGAGGCTCACCTCGTCTTCGGAGAGAGGCATGTAATTGTCCTCCTCCAATTCTCCAACTGCTGCCCGCTCTGGAAGGCTAGCTTGTTCACCCTCCCGCTGTAACATCCCAAAATTTCAATTTGGAATGTTATACATAGATCATTCATGCATATCATATTTTATTGCATCTTCATTCGCAATCCTCTAAATCCTAAGCAACTCCAGGACCCACGGAGAGAGTTGGGGATTTGCCAGTTTTCATATTTGATTCTTGTCAAATAATGGAACGAGGATTTTTGGTTTTAATTATTTTTCTCTCCGAAAATATTTCATATTAAAATATATGAGAGGAGATAATAGGACTTCTCCAAAATAATTGAAATATTGAAGGAAAAATATTAAAACCAAATATTTGATTTTATTCGGATTTTATTTGCATTAGAAAAATTGCATGTTTTTTAAAGTTGCATTTTAGGGCCAAGAAAATGTTCATCTCGTTCTAAATATTTTATTTACACAGTGAAAATTTGTTTTGGCAATTTTCGTTTTTTATTTTATTTTCTACGATTTATTTTCTGTTCGGTGGAATTATATATATTTTTAAAAGTTTCTAGCGCCCGACTGGGCCAAGGCCCTGCCGAGCTGGCTCATCTCCCCCGTGCCGCCGTCTCCTGCCAGGACGCGCGCCGCCGCCGCCAACTCGGACCGGAGTCCGAGCTGGACTCCTCCTCC
>NC_057794.1:471672390-471728560 GCF_018294505.1 Triticum aestivum
CGCCGCCCCTCGCCGCGCTGCGCCGCCTCGCCCCGCCGCCTCGCAAGCCCGCCGCCTGAGCCCTGCCTCGCCGGAGAGGTAAAGCGCCGTTCGCCGCCACTGTTTTTTTTTAAGAAAACCGATTCATTTTTTTAAGAAATACCCTAGTTCGGTTTTTAGATCGGTTCGCCGGTTTTTCCCGGTTCTTCTTTTTAGCGGATGTTCGTCCGTACGTTCGTTTTAACGAACGGTTTTCGCTCGATAGTTACAGACAACGAATGCTCGTTCGTTAGCCTATTGGTCAGTTTTCTTTTATCGGATTTTTTCCGCGATTATTTCCAATGGCGATTTCTGATCCGATTTTCGTTTTAGTTTATCTTTTCGCTCGTTTATCAGAATCAGTCGATTCAAGCACCTAGATCTTCGTCTCAAGACCATCTTTCCGTTTAACTAACTTGAACAAGCTTTTGCTACTATAAAATTTGACATTAGTCCAGATTAGTAAAGGGATCTTGTTTCTTTCGCAGTTTGTGTTTCGTTGCTCCGTTCGATTTGATTCTTTTTGCAAACCGGAGTTCTTAAGTTTAACTTTCTGGTCAATTATTTTTATTTGATTTTTGCCCATGCATCTTTCCTTGATTGCTTATGTATTCTATTGTTTGTTTGTGTCGGAATAAATGACCACGGGTAGCCTAGCCGGCTTCCCCTGGCACTTCAGAAAAATTATAGGTCGATCAAGCCTCCAAGCGTCCAAGACATGGGACCGCCTTCCCCCAGCCGGCTACCTCTCAAGCCGGCTGCGCAAAGGCGGCCCAGCCCTGAAATCCTTGAGAAACAAGACCACGAGAAGGCCGACTTCCGGAAGCCGGCCATGAAAAGGCCGACTCCCAGGAGCCAGCCCCTCAGCAGGCGGCTAAGATCTTGCCCTCAGAGTCTGCACCCACATAACGGCGACAAGACGGGGCGTGGCTATAGTAAAGCCTGCCACCCCCGAATCCCGGCGCACGCATGGCCACAGTGCACCATACAGGGCGGCCATCACCCGTCCGGCGCGGCACTGTTGCCACGATGATCGTGACGTCACCCACGGCGAGCGGTCAGTACGACCCGTGGGTGGCGGGCCCCCTCGGTCAGGGAGATCCCAAAGGCGGCCAGGCTTCCCACAGTCGGACAAGGGTATGGCCGGCTTCCAATAATCGGCCAGCTCTCTCCCTCCAAGGAGGTGCTTCATTAAGGAGACAAGAGAAGGTAAGGCTATAGTGATGAGCCGTCTCGCGGCGGCACTGTAGCCATGCTTACCACGACAAAGCCATCATCACCAGGGGCAAGGTAACAGTAACCAGCCCCCGATAGGACCCCCGAGTGGTGGGGCCAGCCTGTCGACCAAAGGGTCGGCAGCCGGCGGGCCCACCAGTCGGCGGGCCCCACCAGTCGGCGGAGAAGCCGGCGGGCGTAGACATAGACAATGAGGGCCCACGCCCAGTCGGATTACCATTGTACGCCTGGTGGTAGGCCTATATAAACCCCCTAGGGATCCCATGCAGGGGGATCGCTCTTTGGATAGTTTTTAGACACCACAAGGGGAAGAGGAGCAGGCAGGCCTGGCCCTCCTTCATCCTTTCACCGAACAGCTCAAGGAGCATTCTGTAGCTACCCATCGAGCTAGTGCTTATGCAGAGACCCCGCAGAGCAGCATTAGGGGTGTTATCTCCACGGAGAGCCATGAAGCTGGGTAAGATTCGCCGGCATGCATGTCTTCGCCTTATCCCATTTCCAGGCACCAGCAATGTTTTATTGGCTCCCACAATGATAAGCCATCCATTGGCATATGTCGCACCAACCAGCCGACATTTGGCGCCCACCGTGGGGCCAGGTGCACCATCGTCCGGAGACCTGTTCTGGACGGGAACCCTCTTCCTTCCCAACGTGCGTAGCCAGCCCGGCTCGCCCGATGGCGCTTGCCCTGACGCGCTGCAAGACGTCGCCGATGCCTGCGCAGCGAGCTGCCTCGCCGATCTTCTTGGCGAGGCTCGCATCTCCGATGAGACCGCATCCGATGCGGGCACAGACTGCCCCGAGAGCCACCTCGTCAGCCTCGTCGACCAAATCCACGTCTCCGGTGAGCTTGCCGCGGACTTGGAGTCGGTTTGCTCCACTGACCCGATGCTTGTCGACTCCGACACTGTATCTGAAAGTGCAACTATCCCTAGGTGGTTTTGGTAATTCATAACAACATATAGCTCATTGAGCTAATGCTATTCCAAGATGATTATTTCAGGAAAGCTCAATGATTGGCATGTCATGGATGTGAAAGTGGAACCCTCAAAATGCTAAGGACAAAGGATTGGCTCAAGCTCAAAAGCGCAAGACTCTTCATTTTATATTTTAGTGATCCAAGATCACATTGTGTCTTTAGTAAAAGCCAATACTATCAAGGAGGGATGAGGTGTTGCTTAATGAGCCTCTTGCTTCATGTGCTTAGTGATATGCTCCAAAACCCTCAACTACTTTCCCATATCCACATATGACCAAAACCCTAAGCCAAACTCGGTCCTACCGATTCTTCCTATCCGGCGCCACCGAGTTTCACTTGTCATTAGCCACTGCCAAACCCTAGCAATTCGGTTCTACCGATAAGGATCTCGGTCTCACCGAGATGGGATTGCAAACTCTCTGTTTCCCTTTCGTAACTTTTCGGTCTCACCGAAAGAGCGAATCGGTCCCACCGAGATTGTAATGTAAACTCAGTGTTTCCCCTTCGTAACTTTTCGGTCTCACCGAGTTCCACTCGGTCTCACCGAAAGAGCAAATCGGTCCCACCGAGTTTGCCTGACCAACTCTCTGGTTAGCTAATTACCAAATTCGGTCTCACCGAGTTTGTGTAATCGGTCTCACTGAGATTACGTTATGCCCAAACCCTAACCATATCGGTCCTACCGAGTTGCATGTTAGTCCCACCGAAAATCTCTAACGGTCACTAGGTTTACATTTTCGGTCCAACCGAGTTTATTGATTCGGTCCCACCGAGATTGGAAAACTGTGTGTAATGGTTGGATTTTGTGTGGAGGCTATATATACCCCTCCACCTCCTTCTCATTCGAAGAGAGAGCCATCAGAACACACACACCATTCCAACTCATATGTTCTGAGAGAGAGAACCACCTACTCATGTGTTGAGACCAAGACATTCCATTCCTACCATATGAATCTTGATCTCTAGCCTTCCCAAGTTGCTTTCCACTCAAATCTTCTTTCCACTAAATCCAAATCCTATGAGAGAGAGTTGAGTGTTGGGGAGACTATCATTTGAAGCACAAGAGCAAGGAGTTCATTACCTACACACCATTTGTTACGTCTTGGAGAGTGGTGTCTCCTAGATTGGCTAGGTGTCACTTGGGAGCCTCCGACAAGATTGTGGAGTTGAACCAAGGAGTTTGTATGGGCAAGGAGATCGCTTACTTCGTGAAGATCTACCGCTAGTGAGGCAAGTCCTGTGTGGGCGATGGCCATGGTGGGATAGACAAGGTTGCTTCTTCGTGGACCCTTTGTGGGTGGTTGCTTCTTCGTGGACCCTTCGTGGGTGGAGCCCTGTGTGGACTCGCGCAACCATTACCCTTGGGTGGAGCCCTGTGTGGACTCGCGCAACCGTTACCCTTCGTGGGTTGAAGTCTCCATCAACGTGGATGTAGGATAGCACCACCTATCCGAACCACGGGAAAAACATCCGTGTCTCCAATTGCGTTTGATTTCTCCATACCCTTCCCTTTACATTCTTGCAAGTTGCATGCTTTACTTTCCGCTGCCTATATACTCTTTGCATGCTTGCTTGAATTATGTGATGATTGCTTGACTTGTCCTAAATTAGCTAAAATCTGCCAAGAACTAAAATTGGGAAAAGGTTAAGTTTTTATTTGGTCAAGTAATCTAATCACCCCCCTCTAGACATACTTTCGATCCTACAAGTGGTATCAGAGCTTTGGTCTCCATTTTCTTGATCTCCATAGCTTTTGGTGGTCATAGCCTTGGTTTCACAACCTATGAGAGTATGGCGTCTAGCGAGGGAAATTATCACCGTAGAGGTCCTTACTTTGATGGTACTAATTTTGCTAGTTGGAAGCATAAAATGAAAATGCATATTCCTGGACATAACCTCGCCGTTTGGGCTATTGTGTGTGTTGGTTTGCAAGGTGACTTCTTTGATGGGAGAGAACCAAGCCGTGAAGCTACCGCGGATGAGTTGAAGATGTTGCAATACAATGCTCAAGCTTGTGATATTCTCTTCAATGGATTGTGCCCCGAAGAATTCAACAAAATCAGCCGTCTTGAGAATGCGAAGGAAATTTGGGACACTTTGACTGATATGCACGAAGGTACTGACTCCGTCAAGGAATCCAAGTTGGATGTGCTTCAAAGCCAACTTGACAAGTTCAAGATGAAGGATGGTGAAGGTGTCGCTGAAATGTACTCTAGGCTTGCTCTCATCAAAAATGAGATTGCCGGCTTAGGAAGTGAAGAGATGACCGACAGATTCATCATCAAGAAGATTCTAAGAGCCTTGGATGGAAAATATGATACCGTGTGCACATTGATCCAAATGATGCCCAATTACAAAGATCTCAAGCCAACGGAGGTGATTGGAAGAATTGTTGCTCATGAGATGTCACTAAAGGATAAAGAGGAACTTCACAACAAATCAAGTGGTGCCTATAAAGCCTCATGTGAAGCCCCTACATCATCAAGTGAGAAACAAGACTTCAATGAAGAATTGAGCTTAATGGTGAAGAACTTCAACAAGTTCTACAAGAGTAGAAGCAAAGATAGAAGCTTCAAGTCAAGGTCCTACAATGACCAAAGATATTCTAGTCGAGAGCGAAACTGCTACAATTGTGGAAGACCCAGACACTATTCCAATGAGTGTACGGCTCCCTACAAGAGAAGAGAAGATTCTCCAAGAAGAAGAAGCAAAGAATCACCACCAAGAGAGAGAAGGAGTAGAGATGATCGTTATGAATGAAGATACTCATGGAGAAGAAAGGATTCGGAAAGGAAGGAAAAATCATCAAGGAGCTAGACAAGACGAAGACATCAAGCTCATGTTGGTGAATGGGTATCCGGCTCCGACTCCGACAGCCACTCCGAGAGAAGTTATCACTCCAACTCCGAAGATACTCAAGATGAAGGTGTTGCCGGTCTAGCACTTGTGTCAACCAACTCCTACGACATATTTGACTCACCAAATGAAGGAATTGGAAGATGCTTCATGGCCAAAGGTCCTAAGGTAACACACCCCGAGTATGTTGATTTCAATAGTGATGAAGATGACTTGTTAGGTGATGATTTGCTTGTTGACAACTCTAGTGATGAATACTATGATGAAACGTCAATTAAACATGCTAATCAAGATAAAACGAATGACAATGATAAGGAGAAGATTGAGGCTCTAACTAAAGAACTAAACACTCTTAAGTTAGCTCATGAAACTATCTTCGAAGATCATCAAGAACTTTTAAGAGCTCATGAGAAATTACGCTTTGAAAAGCTCAATCTTGAGCAAGAGCATGAGTTCTTAAAGGCAATCAATGATGATCTCCGCAAGAAAAGTTCTTCTTACATTGCCAAGCGTTTACTCTTATCCACTTACATGCCTCAAGTCAAGTCTAGTAACAAGAAAGATTCTTCCTCTAGCAGTAACAATGATCATGCTAAATCCAATATTGTTGCTTCTAGTAGTTCTCTTGATTCCACTAATGATTCTCTTAGCCAAGTTACACTTGAGCAAGAAAATAGCTTATTGAAGGGAATTATAGAGAAAGGAGTGTACAAAAGTCTTGCCGGGAGTAAGCAATTCGAGGAAATTGTGCGCAAGCAAGGAATGCACCGGAAGAATCAAGGTGTTGGTTTTGAACGAAAGTTCAATGCCAATGGAGTTGAGTGGGAAGAAGATCAATACCCCAAGACGAAGTTTGTTCCTCAACAAGAGAAGTATGATCCTACTTCCTTCAAAGGGACACAAGCTCAAGATGATCTTCCACCACAAGACTACAAGCAAAAAGGCAAGGACAAGTTTCAAGAGGAGATTGACGCATTTGAAGAAGCTCCTAAGACCTTAGTCAAGTGGATTCCCAAGACTACTTCAAGTTCCACTTCATCAAGTACGACTACAACTCCAAGGATTCCCATCAAGATGGTGTGGATCCAAAAGAAGAAGAACTAGAGAGTTCTTGAGGGTGACTCCACCAACATACTTCACTCTTATCATTTTGGCAAGGACAAGTGCAATCAACTTCCACATCTTGCACTAGTTCAAGGAGTCACAAACCCTCTGGTTGGTAAGACAAGGGACAAGGTAACCTAAAAGTTTTCATGGACATCATCTTTTGTGTGCATCACTCTATGTCTATGTATATCCTTGTTTGTTCCTTGTGGGACTAACCCATGTAGGTATTGAAAGTGCAATTCATTCAAATGGATAGCTCCAAGAGATCTACATCAACATTGAGCATCCACATCTTCAATATCTACATGAAGTCATCATCGACAAAACCCAAGGTTAGTTCATCCCTCTTAGGGGGGATATCACATCTAGGGGGAGCTTTACTCTAAGACTTGAGCTAAAGCAACTCTAAAGATGTGAACAAAACAATGCTTTATGTAAAAGTCGTAACCCCACTTGAGCTTAAACGATGAGTATGACCTATAATCAAGTGTTCTCACTTGACTCCTAAGTCAATATACTCATATATAGATGACCTAGTCATCGCAAGTTGCTTGATAGATGCTAGAATTGGTTGTGCATGCCTTGCCACATATTTCATTTGCCATCTTATTGTGTGAGCATGCTGGTTGCATATTTTACTCATTCGAGGACATCCACTTGTTGTTTTGGTTGTTTGGTTTTGTTTTCTTTTGCCAAGTGGATGGACAAGAAATCCTAAGAACCTCCTCTAGCTATCTATGCTTTTCTCGTCTCAAACTCTATTCATGCTGCATCACAAAATTTGATCAAGTCAGATTCGAACCACTCTGTGTGAGGAGCGCTCGGAGTCCCCGATTCGTCATAAACTTAAACTTCCAAAACCTCTTTATGATTCTCGGTCTAACCGATACTGCACTTTCGGTCCTACCGAGATCACTAAGTTGATCTAGTTTCGATCTCGGTGCAACCGATTTGAACCTTTCGGTCACACCGAGTTTCAGTAACTGCCTGCAGTTATGAATCTCGGTGCCACCGAGTTGTTCCACTCGGTCACACCGACAGGGTCGGGCTATATATAGTCATGGGCAAAATTCGCCCGCGCGATAGCCTGCTCTGCCAACGTGGTCTCCGGATCGTCTTCTCGCTGCCAGCCGCCTCCAGTAGCTGGTCTCCGTCGCCGTCAATGGGAATTCTGCCCCGCCGTTGCCGCCGTAGCAAGTCCCCGCCGAACTAGGGTATGGACTTGATCTTTGTGCTATTCTCCAATCTGATTCCTAGCACATTGTGTTCTTCATGATTCTTGCCATGATTGAAACACTCCTATCCAGTCAAAACGCCCGTAGATTAGGTTTGATTCGAAAATTCTAGGTTTAGGTTTCCGCCGAAACCATCTCGGACCCACTGAGTTGAAAAACTCGGTCCCACCGATTTGGCTTATGCCATTGCACAAGTGAGACTCGGTCTGACCGAGAATTACTTATCGGTGTGACCGATTTTGGAACTCTGTGAAACCCTAGCAGTCTCGGTGCCACCGAACTGTGACTCGGTCCAACCGAGTTCACCAGTTCAGGTGCCAAAACTGCTTCAGTATCACCGAGTTTGAAAATCGGTAGATCCGAGATGATTTCAGTGGGAAACTAAAACTAAGTTTTTGGGTCATTCTTTTGCAAAAATCTCTGCATTTTGTGATGCTCATCCTTTCTACCTCATCTATAATCTGTTCACAGGGTCAGCAGTCAGAGTGCAGCATGTCAGACCAAAGTGATAGCCAGAACATATCAGAGCAGCAGGTGCACATGAGTGAGGGCACTAGTCCCTCCAGTTCTTCTGATGAAGGCAGCAGGAGCACTCCTAGCAACTTGCCAAAAGCTGCCACGAGACAGAGGAAGAAGAGGACTTCAGATTCCGAAGATGAAGACTATGTGGCAGAGGAAGAGGCCACTTCCAAGAGAGTTGAGCCAGCTCAAGGGACAAAGCCAGGGCTAAAGATCAAAAGGCCAGCAGGCAGGCAGCCAATGTCAAAGGCCAGAATGTCAACTGAGAAGCCCATAGAGCCAGTTGCAGCCGAGGGCAAGAAAAGAAAGGAAAGGGTGAAGAAGACTATGGCTAGAGTGCTTGGCAAAGCTTCCATCATGGAAGAGGAAGAAGAAGAAGAGGTAGCTGCACCAGCACCCAAGGCACCCAAGCTAATGGGAGATGCCATAAAATCAGGGGGAGCTGCTTCCAAGGCCAAGCCAACTCCAAAGCCAAAGCCAAAGAGGAACACAAGAAGCATCCCAGCTGCTGAAAAGAACAAGGCCCAAGTGCCTGAAGCTGCAGAAGAAGAGGAAGAGAATGTCCTAAGGAAGCTAAAGCCCAAGATCCCAGACCACAACGATGCTCATCCTGTGGCTGAGGATATGAAGCTCAGGAGAGATTCAGGGCTGAGGAAGTGGAGAGAAGCAGACCCGTATGCTTCAAGGAGGAGGACTGCTGTGGACTACAGATTTCACACCAAGGAGCAGCAGGATTTTTATGAGACAGTGCTGCTAGATAAGAAGCCCATTGTCTGTGATATGCGATGGGTTGATTGGCAATACATTAAGGACAATGAGGAGCACTATCCTGGAGTGCAAGACAGCTTCATAGCTTGTAGAGTAGCTGACTTTGTTGGGCAGAAGCTCACAAAGTGGAACGAGGAGCTTATCATGTAGTTCTACTCCACGGCACACTTCTACCCAGATGGGAGGATCACATGGATGTCTGAGGGTACAAGGTACCAATCTATAGTGGCTGAGTGGGCACAACTCATTAATGCCCCAGAGAAGCAAGATGATGACTTGGATATCTATGCCAAGAAGAAGATGGACCACAACTCAATGTCAAATATGTACAAGGAGATCCCAAATGAAGCACTTGATACCTTCAAGTTTGGCTCAGTACATTACCTTCTGTCAGGGCTCCCGACTATCAATTGGATCTTGAGGCACACCTTATTGCCCAAGTCTGGAGATCACAAGATGATCAGAGGCCATGCTATCAACTTGCTACATGTGTTTGATGTGCCTCAGAAGTTCAAAGTGATGAGCCTCATAGTGGAAACTATCAAAAGGACTGCAGCAGATCAGAAGAGGAGTTGCGGATATGCCCCTCAGATTCAGGAGCTCATCAACTCCAAGATGGGCACGGGCATATATTTATTGGACAAGGAACACCTGCCCATCCGTCTAGATTTCGAGGACAATCAAGTTGTCATGACTAAGAACGAGCCATCATCTGGCCAAGCATACGCGAAGAAGGAGAAGGCAAGGAAGGAGAAAGCTGCCAAGATGCCAACTCAAGAGGAGGCATCTGAATATTTCTTGAAGACCAAACAAGAGCAGCTTGGTTACTTGATTGCATCCACGCTGAGGATTGAGCAAAGTCTGGCCACCCTCACTCAGAATCAGCAGAGCCTAGAGAGAATCATGGAACAGAAGTTCTATGACTTGGATGTCAAAGTAACGGAAGTTCAGTCTGCAGTGGAGCAGCTCCAAGATGATATGCAGGAGAGAGAGGCAGGACTACCACTCATGCCTTTGCCAGAGTGCCAAGAGGTCCGAGGTCGTCTGCCATGCCAGTTGCTGACACAAGAGCCACCACCTCAGCACCAGCCACAGCCTCAGTTCCACCAGCTCCAGCGTCTACTTCAGCTCCAACTCCAGCGTCTACCTCAGCATCTACCGAAGCCTTCGTCCTTGGAGTGATCCGGACTCCACCACCACCTGAAGATCAAGCCTGAGCATCGATCTAGCACTATGCATTTTCTAGGAACTTTTTGGTAACTTGTTGCCAAAGGGGGAGAAGATGTATAGATCATAGGCTTCGAGAGAGAGAGTGTTGCTTTTCTCTCTTGCTTTATTTGGTGGTTTTTCGAACTTGTTTGCTTTTGAGTGCTTGAGATACTACGTCATTATTTGTGAGACATTGATGATCATGTGTTTGATCATAAGCTACACTTAATGTTTGCTTAATGCTATTATCTTATCTATCTTATGTGATCATTCACTATTCTTGGTGATGAGTGCATGTATTTCATTCTTATCATTTTAAGCGCTCCACCAAGATGTATGTGACATGGAAGAGTAACCCATGACTCTAACTCTTTGTGCATTTGCAGTCCAAAGCAAATTTTTAAATATGCACAAATTTAGGGGGAGCTCTTACTTATCACATACTTCTCAAAGCGACGATATATTTCATGCTTATTATCATTTGTCAAAGCTTTGATCTATATGTTGTCATCAATTACCAAAAAGGGGGAGATTGAAAGTGCAACTATCCCTATGTGGTTTTGGTAATTCATAACAACATATAGCTCATTGAGCTAATGCTATTCCAAGATGATTATTTCAGGAAAGCTCAATGATTGGCATGGCATGGATGTGAAAGTGGAACCCTCAAAATGCTAAGGACAAAGGATTGGCTCAAGCTCAAAACCTCAAGATTCTTCATTTTATATTTTAGTGATCCAAGATCACATTGAGTCTTTAGGAAAAGCCAATACTATCAAGGAGGGATGAGGTGTTGCTTAATGAGCCTCTTGCTTCATGTGCTTAGTGATATGCTCCAAAACCCTCAACTACTTTCCCATATCCACATATGACCAAAACCCTAAGCCAAACTCGGTCCTACCGATTCTTCCTATCCGGCGCCACCGAGTTTCACTTGTCATTAGCCACTGCCAAACCCTAGCAATTCGGTTCTACCGATAAGGATCTCGGTCTCACCGAGATGGGATTGCAAACTCTCTGTTTCCCTTTCGTAACTTTTCGGTCTCACCGAAAGAGCGAATCGGTCCCACCGAGATTGCAATGTAAACTCAGTGTTTCCCCTTTGTAACTTTTCGGTCTCACCGAGTTCCACTCGATCTCACGGAAAGAGCAAATCGGTCCCACCGAGTTTGCCTGACCAACTCTCTGGTTAGCTAATTACCAAATTCGGTCTCACCGAGTTTGTGTAATCTGTCTCACCGAGATTACGTTATCCCCAAACCCTAACCATATCGGTCATACCGAGTTGCATGTCAGTCCCACCAAAAATCTCTAACGGTCACTAGGTTTACTTTTTCGGTCTGACCGAGTTTATTGATTCGGTCCCACCGAGATTGGAAAACTGTGTGTAACGGTTGGATTTTGTGTGGAGGCTATATATACCCCTCCACCTCCTTCTCATTCGAAGAGAGAGCCATCAGAACACACACACCATTCCAACTCATATGTTCTGAGAGAGAGAACCACCTACTCATGTGTTGAGACCAAGACATTCCATTCCTACCATATGAATCTTGATCTCTAGCCTTCCCAAGTTGCTTTCCACTCAAATCTTCTTTCCACTAAATCCAAATCCTATGAGAGAGAGTTGAGTGTTGGGGAGACTATCATTTGAAGCACAAGAGCAAGGAGTTCATTACCTACACACCATTTGTTACTTCTTGGAGAGTGGTGTCTCCTAGATTGGCTAGGTGTCACTTGGGAGCCTCCGACAAGATTGTGGAGTTGAACCAAGGAGTTTGTAAGGGCAAGGAGATCGCCTACTTCGTGAAGATCTACCGCTAGTGAGGCAAGTCCTGTGTGGGCGATGGCCATGGTGGGATAGACAAGGTTGCTTCTTCGTGGACCCTTTGTGGGTGGTTGCTTCTTCGTGGACCCTTCGTGGGTGGAGCCCTGTGTGGACTCGCGCAACCGTTACCCTTGGGTGGAGCCCTGTGTGGACTCGCGCAACCGTTACCCTTCGTGGGTTGAAGTCTCCATCAACGTGGATGTAGGATAGCACCACCTATCCGAACCACGAGAAAAACATCTGTGTCTCCAATTGTGTTCGATTTCTCCAAACCCTTCCCTTTACATTCTTGCGAGTTGCATGCTTTACTTTCGGCTGCCTATATACTCTTTGCATGCTTGCTTGAATTATGTGATGATTGCTTGACTTGTCCTAAATAAGCTAAAATCTGCCAAGAACTAAAATTGCGAAAAGGTTAAGTTTTTATTTGGTCAAGTTGTCTAATCAACCCCCTCTAGACATACTTTCGATCCTATAGCATCCCTTGCTCGAGCCTCTTCCTCGAGCCGACAGCAGCGGCAGTGCCATCACCGAGGTACTGGTCATCAGCCATGGCGCCCCCTCAGGCGAAAATGCCCATGACGCTCTGCAGACAGCACTGCACGACTTGTCCGTCCCCGTCCCGGCCGACGCAGATGCCAAGACATTGGAGGCGCGCCGCCTTGCCCTCGTTGCGGAGGGCCAGAAGCTCGCCACCATGAGACGCCTCACCGAGGCTCACCAGCGTGAGGTCGCCCGTGCCTCCTTCGGCACGCCGCCTCCCGACGGGCCGAGCCGCGTCGGCATTGTCAAGAAACACGGCGCGGCTATCGCCGACATGCTAGGAGCAGACCTCCCAGTCTATGCCACGCCTCTCGAGAACTTGCGTGCCTCCCAGGCGGTCGCAGACGAGTTGAATGGGCTGGGGCCTGATGAGCTCCCCTACATGACCAGACACATCCAGCAACTTATCAACGCGGCCACAGAGCAGCATGAAGCCGGCGTCCGCGCCGAGAGTCCTCCCCCGCGCCGAGAGCATGGCGCGACGTCCCGAACACCGACCGCGGGCAACACCCGCGTGAGAAAAGAAAAGGAGCCGGCTGCCAGCCGCAGCCGGACTCGAATCTCCATCGAGCGTGACGCAGAGGGCCGCCCTCGAGCTGTGGAGTGGCGGGGCAACCTCCCTCCTCCTCTGCCTCGTGGGGAGAGATACCCTACCCCGCCACATGTCACGCATCCGACTCTCAGCGGCCGGCTGGGTCGCCGCGCAGGAGTCGGCGAGAATGATGCCCGCCATCGGATCGACCGCCTTGCGCGATCCCTCGCCCTGGAAGAAGAAGATGATATCGGCACGTCTTGCTTCGGCCCCCACATCCGTGACGAGCCCTTCCTCAAAGGGTTCTCGCTCCCAAGAGACACGCCCAAGTACAACGGCTCCGTGAAGCCGGAAGATTGGTTGATCGACTACTCCACCGCGGTTAACATCACAAACGGCAACAGGCGTGTTGCCGTAAAATATGTGCCCCTCATGCTCCAAGGCATGGCGCGCACCTGGCTTAACAGCCTCAAGCCTTACAGTGTCAATAGCTTGCTAGACTTCACTGAAGCCTTCATATGCAACTTCACCAGCACCTACAAGCGGGCTCCCAAGCCCCGACAGCTCTCCTTGTGCGTCCAAGGGCCCAACAAGTTGACTCACGACTACCTCACGCGTTGGGCCGAGCTCTGCAATTCCTGCAAGGGAGTGCACAAGGTTCAAGCTATAGAGTACTTCACCGCCGGGTGCCGAGAAGGCACCCTCCTCAAGCACCAAATCCTCTGCGACGAGCCGACTATGCTTGACGAGCTGCTGATCATAGCTGATAAATACGCCACGGCCGATTCCTCAATGAAGACCGAGCTCCGAGTGGACGCCTCTGGGAAGGTGCTCGCACCAAATCCCAAGACGCCGGCTGGAGAATCCAGCCGACGCCCGCACCAGAACGACCACAAGTGCAAGGCTCCCCTGCCGCTTTCCACCAGTCGGCAGGTGGCCACAGTCGAAGACGAGCAACTCGAAGGGCGGCCCGCACCCAAGAAGCAGAAGGGCGGCAGGCCAGCTTGGCAGCCGGCTTTCTCCTACGAACAAGCACTTGATGCCACCTGCAAGTTTCACAGCGGCGCAAAGCCTTCAAATCACACGGATCTCCAAGGGTGAGGGGATGGCGCCACCTCCGCCTGCTGGTCAGCCGCCTCCGGCTCCTCCACAGCCGGCCGCTCGACCAACGGTCGGGGCAGTTCAAGATGAGTACCCCGACGAGCATGCTGCCTACGTCGTCTTTACGAGCCAGCCAGAAGATCGGCGTAGCCGAAGCCGACAACACCAAGAAGTCAACGCAGTTGCCTCCAACAACCCAGAATTCATGCACTGGTCCGGAAGGCCTGTTAGCTGGAGCCAGACAGATCACCCAGAGGTGATGTCATCTCCCGGCTCTTACGCATTGGTTCTGGGCGCCACCCTCTCTACGGAAAGGCAAGCCGCCCATTTCTCCTGTGTGCTGATAGATGGTGGGAGCAGCATCAATATCCTATACCATGACACCATGGAGAAGCTGAGCATCAAGACAAAGCAGCTCATGCCCAGTCGGACTGTGTTCCATGGCATCGTGCCCGGCTTGTCCTGCTCACCAATTGGCAAGATCAAGATAGATGTCCTCTTCGGGGACAAGGATTATTTCTGCCGAGAGGTGGTGTGGTTTGAAGTGGTGGATCTAGAGAGCCCTTACCACGCGTTGCTTGGCTGACCTGCCCTGGCCAAGTTCATGGTTGTACCCCATTATGCCTACCTCAAGATGAAGATACCAAGTTCCAAGGGCATCTTCACCATAGCCGGAGACTACGAGAAATCCTCTGAGTGTGCGGCTGCCAGCAGCCGGCTGGCCGAGTCCCTTGTGATTGCTGAAGATAAGAAGATACTGGACCGAGTCGTGGCCATGACCGGCAAGCAGACGGCCCTGTCGCACGACCCCAAGGAATGTGGTGCCCAAGGTTCTTTTCAGCCGGCCAAAGAAACCAAGAGGGTATCTCTGGACCCGGATCACCCAGAAAGTTTTTCCACCATCGGGGCAAACCTGGACAGCAAATAGGTAGGAGAGCTCGCCGATTTCCTTCGTGAGAATCAGGACATTTTCGCATGGTCCCCAAGGACATGTCGGGTGTGCCGAAGGAATTCGCCGAGCACAAGCTACATGCCCGAGAAGGTGCGAAACCAGTCAAACAGCCTCTCCGCTGACTATCGGAGGAGAAGAGAAGGATTGTAGGAGAGGAGATAGCCCAGCTTCTGGCAACCGGCTTCATTATGGAAGTTTTCTTCCCACAGTGGCTCACCAACCCGGTCCTCGTGGTGAAAAAAATAAGAAGTGGCGCATGTGTATAGACTACACTAGCCTCAACAACGCCTGCCCCAAAGATCCTTTCGCCCTGCCAAGGATTGACCAAGTGATAGACTCCACAGCCGGATGCGAGTTGTTGAGCTTCTTGGATGCTTACTCAGGCTACCACCAGATAAAGTTGGATCCAACTGACCGCCTGAAAACCTCCTTCATCACACCATTTGGAGCCTTCTGCTACCTGACTATGACATTCGGCTTGAGAAATGCCGGTGCCACTTTTTAGCATTGCATGCAGAAATGCCTCCTCAAGCAGCTCGGCAGAAATGCCCACGTCTATGTAGACGATATTGTAGTGAAGACGGAGAAGCGCGGCACCTTGCTAGAAGATCTCAGAGAAACATTTGAAAACTTACGCCGATTCCAAATCAAGCTCAACCCCGAGAAATGCGTGTTCGGAGTACTAGCCGGCCAGCTCCTAGGCTTCCTGGTCTCCGAACCCGGCATCGAGTGCAACCCAATGAAGATCAACGCCATAGAGAGAATGGAGATTCCTACCAAGCTGCGGGATGTCCAGAAGTTCACCGGATGCTTGGCTTACCTGAACCGCTTCATCAGCCGGCTCGGAGAGAAAGCCCTCCCCGTCTACCGACTCATGAAGAAGTCCACTCATTTCGAGTGGAATGACCAAGCGGACCAAGCCTTCCACGAGCTAAAGAAGATGTTGACCACGTCGCCTGTCTTGGTGGCACCGGCTGAAAAGGAGCCCATGCTCCTTTACATTGCCGCTACTAGCCGGGTGGTCAGCACTGTCATCATAGTCCAGTGCCCAGAAGAAGGCCGGGCTCAGCCGATTCAGAGGCCGGTGTATTATTTAAGCGAAGTCTTATCCACCTCGAAGCAGAAATACCCACACTACCAGAAGATGTGCTACGGTGCGTACTTCGCTGCCAAGAAGGTCAAGCCCTATTTTCAAGAGCACCCCATCATGGTCGTATGTACTGCCCCGCTCGCCGAGATCATAGGCAGCCAGGATGCATCCGGCCGAGTGGCCAAATGGGCCATTGAGCTGGCCCCCTACACGATCTTCTATCAGCCCCACACCGCTATTAAGTCCCAGGCGCTGGCCGACTTCCTCGTCGATTGGGCCGAAACCCAATACCTGCCACCGGCTCCCGACTCCACTCACTGGCGGATGCACTTCGATGGGTCCAAGATGCACACCGGCTTGGGAGCCGGCATCGTCCTCACCTCTCCCAAGGGCGACAAGCTAAAGTATACATCGCAAATTCATTTTGCCGCCTCCAACAATGTGGCCGAGTACGAGGCGCTCATACACGGGCTCCGGCTAGCGAAAGAGCTCGGCATCCGCTGGATCTTGTGCTGTGGCGACTCGGATTTGGTGGTCCAACAGTCATCCGGTGACTGGGACGCCAAAGACACAAACATGGCGAGCTATCGTTTCCTCGTCCAGCAAATCAGTGCATATTTTGAAGGATATGAGTTCCTTCATGTACCACGTGCCGACAACATGCAAGCAGATGCCCTGCCACGAGTAGGATCCACCCGGCAAGCCATACCAGCCGGCGTTTCTCTCCACCGCCTCCTCAAGCCATCTCCAGAATCTGATTCCATCTTCATGCTGCCTGACCCCAATGCAGTCGGATCCGACTTGGGAAACCAAGCAGGTGGCGCAGGGACTCCAACAGGCGGCCCGGGGACTGCCATAGTCGCACCCGGCCCGGGGAATCCGGAACTCGGCCCGGGGGCTACTGCAGCCAGCCCGGGGACTACATCAACACAACCGGCAATGGCCGACTCTAACTCCAACTCTTCACCACCCAGCCCACCGGCCCCTATCACAGTGGCAGTCCTGACAATAGAAGAAGTCACAGCTCCATCATGGGTCGAGCCCATCCTCAACTTCTTAGTAAACAGAGATCTGCCAACCGACGAGATCTCGACAAGACAAGTTCAACGCCGAGCCAGAGCCTACACAATTGTCAGCCGAGAGCTTGTTAGGCCCAGCGTCACTGGAGTCTTCCAGCACTGCATCGAACCAGAGAAGGGGATATCAATCCTCAGGGACATCCACCAAGGCGAATGCGGCCACCACACAGCCTCAAGATCACTCGTCGCCAAGGCTTTTCGCCATGGGTTTTTCTGGCCGACTGCTTTGGAAGACGCCAAGGAACTAGTCAAACACTGCAAAGGGTGCCAAGTTTTCAGCTCCAAGCAACACCTGCCGGCTTCTACACTCAAGACCATCCCCCTCACCTGGCCCTTTGCCGTCTGGGGGCTGGACATGGCGGGCCCGTTCAAGACGGCACACGGCGGCATGACACATCTGCTCGTCGCTGTGGACAAATTTACCAAGTGGATTGAGGCAAAGCCGATAAAGAAGCTGAATGGGCCGACTGTCGTCACCTTCATCGCAGATATTACAACTTGGTATGGTCTACTGCATAGCATCATCACCGACAACGGCACAAATTTTGCAAAGGGAGCACTGGCACGTTTCTGCGCAACACACAGCATCCGGCTGGACCTAGCGCCCGTTGCCCACCTGCAGTTAAACGGCCAGGTCGAGCGAGCAAACGGCCTCATCCTCTCCGGCATCAAGCCCCGACTGGTCGTGCCACTAGAGCGTTTGGCCGGCTGTTGGCTCGACGAGCTGCCGCCCGTCCTCTGGAGTTTGCACACTACCCCAAACAAGTCGACCGGCTTCACCCCTTTCTTCCTTGTATATGGTGCCGAGGGTGTCATCCCAACTGACATCGAGTTCGACTCGCCTCGGGTCACCATGTACATAGAGGCGGAAGCCAAGGAAGCACGAGAAGACGGCATTGACCTGCTGGAAGAAGGCCAGCTGTTAGCTCTCAGTCGGTCTGCCATCTATCAGTAGGGTCTGCGCCGCTACCATACCCGGAAGGTCAAGCCAAGATCTTTCCAAGAGGGTGATCTTGTGCTCCGGCTGATCCAGCGAACAGCCGGCCAGCACAAGCTCTCGGCCCCTTGGGAGGGCCCCTTCATCATTAGCAGAGCTTTAAGCAACGACTCCTACTACCTAATCGACGCGCAGAAGCAGAAGTCACGCAAGAGAGATGATTCCGGCAATGCCAATCTCCTCCGAAGATTTTACAGTTAAAAAACAGTATGTAGCGCGCTACCTTTTGTACTAAGTACGAGACAAGGGATGCCTCGAGGAGCGCTCGGGGACTACCCTCTTTTATCTATGAAATATGAGTATCACGCATATGATTATGTTACTACACTTGCTTTCTTCATCCGGCACCGGGTTCGACCAGTCGGCCTGGGGACTCGCCGCCTCAAGTTATATCGGAAGTTCCACCTGCAGTCAGACAAGTAGTATGCCGGCACCCAAGCCCCCTCTTTCCAAAAAGTCACAGCTCGAAGAACCGACTGTCTGACGGGCAAGAGCCAAGGGCAGGAAAGGATGCCCACGCAAAAAATGGCTAAGGACCAATGAACTTATATAACGCGAGCCGGCCTCCCACCGGCCAGCCGGCTACCAGAGCAGCCGGCTGGCCGGCTTCACGTTCACCTTGCTGCAATCTGAGAAAGCTCGAGTACTTGCCTTCCCAAAACGACCAAGTCCTTCTCCAGCCACAGACTGCAGAGGAGCTGTCCGGCTGGGAAGGCGGCGGCCAAGGGAGGGCGGCAAAGGAAAAAGCCAAAGGATAAACAACAAACATAAACGGAAGCCAAACACATGCATAATATTTACACAAAAGACCTTCGAAAGGCAAGCATTAAACATAGTCTGAATACACCCCCAGTGGGTGGAACTGAGCAAATTTAAAGATTGTTCAAAGAAGTAACAAGCAGGAAAGCTAGGACGGCGGATCAAGCCAGGGGAACAACAGGCAAGTTGGGCAGGTTGGCGGAGTCGGCAGTGCCGGCTGGAGGACTGACCGGCTGGCGAGTCTCGGCATCATTGCTAGAGGCACGATCGGGCTGAGGCAGGCTGGTCGCTTCACCATCCGGCGCAGCGTCTTCGTCATCCTCTCCCTCTTCCCCTTTGCCCTCATCACTGGAGGAAATCTCCTCCGCCGAGTCCTCACCTTCGGCCGGGTTCAGCCCGAACCACTCCTCCGGCTGAGCGACATCGGCGTCATCCACCTCATGAGCAAAGGCGCTGGTATCTATGTACTCGGCGATCGCCGAGGCGCGCTGGATGATAGCCGGCCTCACCGCCTCCAGCTCCTCGTCAGCCTCCTGCTGCCAGGTGCTCAGCTGGTCCAAGTTCAGCCCAGGATACCAAGCTCGGACGAACTCCAGAGCCCGCCCAGCGCCGGACTGGGCCACTGATGCCTTCCAAGCCTTGAAGCGTCCGACTGCAACCTCCAACCAGTCGGCGGTCCAGCTTGGGGTGCGCGGAATCACCTCGCCAGGCCAGAGGGCGGCCAGCACTTGCGCCCCGACGCACTAAAGACGGCAGAGCGTGCGATGGGCCGGTTGCAGGCGGGCTTGAAGCCCCAGAAGCTGCTCCTCAAGTGACCGGCTGGCATTCGGCGCGATCTCGGCCCCCGCCTACTGTTGCGCGTCACGGTAGGCCTCGATGGCTTGGGTGGCGGTGGCAGAGTATCCGGGAAAGTAATCTGCACAAAGAGGAAAGCAGTGGCACAAAGTCAAAAAAATGAATCAGATAGTAGAAGGCAGGCAAGGAAGCAAAGAAGAAGGTGGCCTACCATCAATCAAGTCTTCCACTCGGCTGTAGCCTTGGCTCAGCGCCTGCCTCATCTCGGCCCAGTTTGCCGCCTCGGTCTCATATTCGGCTTTGAGGGCGGCCTCGCTGTCCTACGCCGCCTTCAGGGCCACCTTGTGGCTCTCCTCCTGGTCGGCCAGCCTGTTGGCCAGGCGGTCATGCTCTTGAGCTAGGGCGGCGCACTCGGCCTCCTTGGCACGAAGGGCGGTCTGGGCTCCGCTCAGCTGGCTCCTCAAGTCAGCATTGGCCCCTGCAAATATAATGAAAGAAGTCGTCAGGAAAAGATCCGACCCGACTACTCGCTAGTCCACCCGAATCTCGGGGACTACACCCAGTGGGTGCACTGACGCGCCCCCACTTAAAAGAAAAACGAAGCGCTTACTCCGGCTCTCGGTTAGATCAGTGGCTTTCTGATTCAACTCCTGGGCTTGGGAGTTGAAGGCGGCCGCGTAGAGGTTGTGGTACTCCTGCAGAGAAGACAAGGAACACAAGTAAGAACAAGATGGCAATCAAGCTTTCCAATAAGTTCCAAGCCGCCTGCTCAGCAGCCGGCTCGGAACTCGGGGACTACACCCAGTGGGTGTGCTGACGCGCCCCCACGGAAGAAGTTAAAAGCAATCGACAAGGAGCAGGAGGACTCACCCGAATAACCGACCGCGTCGTGAGAAACTCCTGTGTGTACTGCTTCAGCGCGGTGGCTTGGGCCTGAGGCCGGTTCCGGACGTCCTGCGCCGCCACATTCAGCACAGCTATCCCGCCACCCGGTGTCCACCCGGACAAGCTGTCGCTGGCCGCTTCCAGGTCCTGGGCCGACGAGCCGGCGTCCACGGTCTTCTGCGTGTCCAGCGTTGAAGTCGCCTTCCCCGCGCGCCGGTGAAACGGTGACGAGATCACAAGATACCCTCCCACGGTTGGCTCGCCCCCAGCCAGCTGCGCTGGCGGCACTTCAGGCCGGTCTCCTCGGCCCGCTCCAGTCAGCGGCGATGGCGCCGCCTCCCTCTCCATCTCTGGCTGGCCGCGGCCGACCTCCTCCAACGGGGGCACAGGGCTGTCGGGAGCCGCGGCGCGGAGGGGAATGACGAACTGTGGAGGCTGGTTCTGCAGGCCCTCTGCCTCCCTCTCCGTGTCTGCGGCCTCCGCTTGGGCCTTGGCGGCTGTGACGGCTCGCGCCTCCGCCGACTTCTGCTCCGCCTCTCGAGCCGCCCTCCACTCTTCCGCCTCCCGCTCCTCCCACACTTCCCACGCGTTCCGCTCCGTCGCCTCTAGGAGATCGGCGCGGGGATCTACCCGGCGCGAGCTTGAAGACCCTCCTACCGGTCCGACTATGGAGGCGGCCGGGACTCGCCCAAGGGAAAGAGGGGCCCTGTTTGATAAATTGAGAAAAAGGGTTTGGAAAAACATCAACCGGAGAAGAAGAAAAAAGAAAGGCATGAGAATAGCGACACTTACGCTTAGACCGCCTGCGGCTGCTTCACCACCTTGCGGAAGCGGGCTGCCTTCACGGCCGCCTCATCCCGCTTGGTCGCCGCCGCGGTACTCTTGGGCGTCTTTGACCGACTGTGGCCTGGCGCTTCTGCATGCCGCCATGGGCAGTCGGCCCGGCAGATGGGCCCGCACCATGGTGATCGGGCGCCGGTCGGTGACGCGGAATGACTTTGGCCTCATCGTCATCTGGCCAGTCCTCATAACCGGCCCCGAGCCTGGACCCGCCTGCATCACCGCCTTCCCCCGTGACGTCGTCCTCCATGGCGGCCGCCCCCAGGTCTGGGTCGTCCACATCATTCATCGTACGGTCGGGGAGGAACTGGCGTTCCACCCCCACGGCCCCGGCTGCTGGCGGAAGCATGGGGTTCTACCAAAGAAAGGCCGGCTGGTCAGGAGTCGGCCACCATGAACTCGGCAACAAGCAAAGAGAAAGAGGAAGAGAAACTTACCACCAGCGGAGGATTGGCGCGAGAGTACGGCACCTTGCCGTACTACCACTCCTCGCTGAGCTTGCAGTTGGAAATGTAGTTCACCATGTAAGACACTTCGGCGTGAGGCATCTCCTTAGTGCTTAGCCGGCACGGGTCGAAGCGGCCGCTCATCTGGCAGATCATATGAGATTGGCCCTAGAGCGGGAGCACCCGGCGCTCCACAAAGGTGGCCACCAGGTCGGCCCCGGACGAACCCTCTGACTGGATCATCACTCGGAGCCGGGCAACGAAGGTGGACCCGCCCGGAGACAATGACCTAAACCGGAAGGACTATGAAGGCTGCCTCCCAGCCGGCGGGCCGGCTACGTAAGCCGGCAGGTTGACGAAGTCACCTTGCGGAGCAATATTCTTCATGTAGAAGTAGGACTTCTGCCAGAGCTTCACCGACTGGATCAGCAGGATGGGCGGAAACGGGTTGTTGTCGCTCGTCCTCCGCATGGCGATGAAGGCGCCGCATGGGGCGGGCAAGCCCGCGAAGACGGTTCCGAGTTTGCACTGAAAGAACTCTCCCCACAGTTCAAGAGTGGGGAGGACGCCAAGAAAACCCTCGCACAGGGTGACGAAGGCCGACAGCAGCATCACTGCGTTGGGAGTGAGGTGATGCGGCTGGAGATGATAAATTCAAGGAACAAGCGGAGGAACCCGCTCACTGGCAGGCCGAAATCGTGCAGGCAGTGCGAGCAGAAGATTACCCGCTGGTCCTCTTCCGGCGCCGGCGAGATTTCCCTCTCCGGCGCGAGGCGGACCCGCACGAGATCCGCGCCCGGCAGCCGCCGCGTCCGACGGAGGAAGTCGACGTGGTCGTCGTGGACGTTGGAGCCGTCCCAGGAGCTCGACAACACCATGGGGACGGCGCGACGGCGAGAAAGGTGCGGCGAAAGGAGGGCGCGTGACCCAGCTGCGACAAAGCGATGGCAAGCCAAGAAGATTGGCAGGAAGGCCGAGCGGCGGTAGGTAGCTGTCGCGACGAGAGGAGGAAGAAGAAGGAGGGGGTAGAGTGAGGGAGAGCGCGCGAGCATTTGGCGCTCCCCTCCTCTCCCCCTACTTATAGCCTCGTGCGGCGAAGCCGAGGAGGCAGGACGTGGGGGGATGTGGGATTAACTGCACCTACTCCCCCATGCCCCGTGATTATTGCGCCATCACGGCATGAGGAAACCACCGCTGGGGCGCGCGCAGTCCGTTAGGGCCACAGAAGATCCGCGCATGGGCCGAGGCCCTATAGTGGCGGGCCCCAGACTACGGCGGTGTCCCCTCGCGCGCGTGGGCTGGCGGGCCTGAGGGAGTCCTGGATTAGGGGGTGTTCGGGTAGCCAGACTATACCTTCAGCCGGACTCCAAGACTATGAAGATACAAGATTGAGGACTTCGTCCCGTGTCCGGATGGGACTTTCCTTGGCGTGGAAGGCAAGCTTGGCGATGCGGATATTCAAGATCTCCTACCATTGTAACCGACTTTGTGTAACCCTAACCCTCTCCGGTGTTATGTAAACCGGAGGGTTTTAGTCCGTAGAACAACTTCATCATACAACAATCATACCATAGGCTAGCTTCTAGGGTTTAGCCTCCTCGATCTCGTGGTAGATCTACTCTTGTACTACCCATATCATCAATATTAATCAAACAGGACGTAAGGTTTTACCTCCATCAAGAGGGCCCGAACCTGGGTCAAACATCGTGTTCCTTGCTTCCTGTTACCATCTGGCCTAGACGCACAGTTCGGGACCCCCTACCCGAGATCCGCCAGTTTTGACACCGACATTGGTGCTTTCATTGAGAGTTCCTCTATGTCGTCGCTTTTAGGCCCGATGGCTCCTTCGATCATCAACAATGATGCAGTCCAGGGTGAGACTTTTCTCCCCAGACAGATCTTCCTCTTCGGCGGCTTCGCACTGCGGGCCAATTCGCTTGGCCACCTTGAGCAGATCGAAAGCTACGCCCCTGGCCATCAGATCAGGTTTGGAAGCCAAAACTACACGGCTGAGATCCGCGGGGACTTGATCTTCGACGGATTCAGGCCACAGCCAAGCGCGCCGCACTGTCTCGATGGGCATGATATAGCTCTGCCGCCGAACAGCGCCTTGGAGGCCGCACACGCATCGGTTCTGACCATTGATTCGGAGCCTCCTGCGCCGATCAAGGATCAACGGTTGGACGCTGCCTCAGGGGCTGCGATCTCAGAGGCGATCGAGCCGAACTCCAGCCCCGCACTCCGCATGGCCCGTGACTCCGAGGAGCCGGATTCCTCTCCGAACTCCGAGCCCCCCGTGCACCTGCTGATGGAATCCAATTGGGCGCCGATAATGGAGTTCACCGCCGCGGACATCTTTTAGCACTCGCCCTTCGGCAACATCCTGAATTCTCTAAAGTCTCTCTCTCTTTATCAGGAGAGCCCTGGCCGGACTAGGGTCAGCAAGGTTGGGATACGGACGATGAAGAAATTCCAAACCCAACCACCACCCACTTGGTAGCCACTGTCGACGACTTAACCGACATGCTTGACTTCGACTCCGAAGACATCGACAGCATGGACGGTGATGCAGGAGACGAACAAGAACCAGCACCTATAGAGCGCTGGAAGGCCACCTCGTCATACGACATATATATGGTGGACACTCCAAAGGATGGAGATGGCGATGGAGGAGCGGGGGACGATACCTCTAAGAAACAGCCCAAGCGTTGGCGTCAACGGCGCCGCTCTAAATCCCGCCAAAGCAAAAATGGTGATTCCGGCACGGGAGATAATACTACTCCGGATAGCGCCGAAGAACACCCCCTCCAGCAAGATTCAGCACAAGAGGACAGAGAAGCCAGCCCTCACGAGAGGGCGGCGGACCAAGAGGTTGAGGACGATAATTATACGCCTCCCTCTGAAGACGAGGCAAGCCTCGACCATGACGAGTTCGTCGTGCCAGAGGATCTCGCCGAACAAGAGCGTTTTAAATGCAGGCTTAAAGCCACGACAAGCAGCCTCAAGAAAAAGCAGCAACAGCTTAGAGCTGATCAGGATTTGCTAGCTGACAGATGGACTGAAGTCCTTGCGGCCGAAGAGTATGAACTCGAACGCCCCTCCAAGAGTTACCCAAAGCGCAGGATGCTACCCCAACTAGAGGAGGAAGCACCTACATCACCAGCGCATGACATGGCCGACCGGCCACCTTGTGGCCGCGACAGAGAGGCCTCTTGGCCCTCCGCTCAAGCCATGCCCCGACGCCGCGTCAAGCATACTAAGGCACGGGAAAATGCGTCCGACCTGCACGACATACTAGAGGACAAGGCAAGGCAAACAAGATCGATCTACGGATCGCGCAGGCGCCCCACGGCACGTGACGGTAATCGTCACTCTGGATGCAATAAATCCGACCGGGCCGAACTCAACAGACAAAGCTCCTTCGAGCTGTGTCGTGATATAGCCCAATACAGAGGTGCCGCACACCCACTATGCTTCACAGATGAAGTAATGGATCATAAAATCCCTGAGGGCTTCAAACCCGTAAACATCGAATCGTACGATGGCACAACAGATCCTGTGGTATGGATCGAGGATTATCTCCTTCATATCCACATGGCCCGCAGTGATGATCTACACGCCATCAAATACCTCCCACTCAAACTTAAGGGACCGGCCCGGCATTGGCTTAACAGCTTGCCAGCAGACTCAATTGGTTCTTGGGAGGACCTGGAAGCCGCATTCCTCGACAACTTCCAGGTCACTTATGTGCGACCACCGGACGCCGATGACCTAAGCCACATAATTCAGCAGCCAGAGGAATCGGCCAGGCAATTCTGGACACGGTTCCTAACAAACAGAAACCAGATAGTCGATTGTCCGGACGCAGAGGCCTTAGCAGCCTCCAAGCATAATATCCGCGATGAGTGGCTTGCCCGGCACCTGGGACAGGAAAAGCCGAAATCTATGGCAGCCCTCACGACACTCATGACCTGCTTTTGCGCGGGAGAAGACAGCTGGCTAGCTCGCAGCAACAACTTAACCAAGAACCCTAGTAATTCGAATACCAAGGACAAAAGTGGCAGGTCGCGTCAGAACAAACAAAAGCACCATGTTAACAGCGACAACAACGAATACGACAGTTAATGCCGGATTCCGAGGCTACAAATCCGGTCAACGGAAAAAGCCATTCAAAAGAAATACTCAGGGCCCGTCCAGTTTGGACCAAATACTCGACCGCTTGTGCCATATACATGGCACCCCCAAAAAGCCAGCCAATCACACCAACAGGGACTGTTGGGTGTTTAAGCAGGCAGGCAAGTGAAGAGCCCAAAACAAAGACAAGGGGCTGCATAGCGACGACGAGGAGGAGCCCAGGCCGGCGAACAATAGTGGACAAAAGGGATTTCCCCCGCAAGTGCGGACGGTGAACATGATACACACAACCCACATTCCCAGGAAGGAGCGGAAGCGTGCGTTACGGGACGTATATGCGATAGAGCCAGTCGCCCCAAAGTTCAACCCATGGTCCTCCTGCCCGATCACCTTTGATCGAGGGGACCACCCCACTAGCATCCGCCACGTCGGCTTCGCCGCATTGGTTCTAGACCCAATCATTGACGGATTTCATCTCACAAGAGTCCTCATGGACGGCGGCAGCAGCCTGAACCTGCTTTACCAGGATACAGTGCGAAAAATGGGCATAGATCCCTCGAGGATCAAGCCCACCAAAACGACCTTTAAAGGCGTCATACCAGGTGTAGAAGCCAACTGTACAAGCTCAGTCACACTGGAAGTGGTCTTCGGATCTCCGGATAACTTCCGAAGCGAGGAGTTAATCTTCGACATAGTCCCGTTCCGCAGTGGCTATCACGCACTGCTCGGGCGAACCACAATCGCAAAATTCAACGCGGTACTGCACTATGCATACCTCAAGCTCAAGATGCCAGGCCCTAGAGGAGTAATCACGGTCAATGGGAACACTGAACGCTCCCTCCGAACGGAGGAGCACACGGCAGCGCTCACAGCAGAAGTACAAGGCAGCCTCTCTAGACAGTTCTCCAGTTCGGCCTTCAAAAAGCCAGACACTGTCAAGGGCACCCGAAGTACCCTACAACAAGACCGCCTGGCACGTTCTAAGCTAGCGTAGCAATGCGGCCCCAACCCTAGCCCTCACGATATAGCGAAACCAGTGCTTCGCGTACATAACTACGCTCTTGAAATACCATGGGCACAGGGGAAGGGGCACTATCACGGCACGCCCGAAATACGGCTTAAACCGCACCAGGGGCTGCCGGATTCCTTTTTTTTCTCTTACTCTCAGGACTCCATACTTCATATGACCCGTTCGGCAATTCAACTGCCACACAAACGATGCAAGATCTAGGAAAGCAGACAAGCCACGCCGCATTATGGAACTCCCAGGTGGTCTCTATTGCGAGCAGCATACCTATTTTTTAATACAATTCCGTGGCCTGCCCCTGGCCAGGACATGTTAAATAGTCCAATTTCTTTTTCTTATCGCACTATTTGTATCGTTCCCCTTTCATAGCAGCCTTTCTATAAACAATGCATAGCTTTTGTCTATTTTTTGCATTATCCTCTTTTTATATATATGTTTATTAATAACATGTCGCATCCGTACACTGTGGTACGGCAAAAATACACCAGGGGCTTCAGTACCCATCAATATGGCGTGAGAAGTCCGTACACTTTCACAAGTGCGGCACCCCGAACTTATAGCACTATATGCATCGGCTCCGAATCATGATTTGGGTCAATGGTTGGGTTTGCCCGGCTCCTATGTTTTGGTGCCTTACGTTCCGCTATATCGGCTAAGGTAGCACTAGGAGAACTACTGTGATTGTGCCCCAGTTGAGCTGGGCTGAGCACCTCAGTAGAGAAAGCTAAAACCGACTGTCATGATGAGGCGAGAGACCGGTCGTTGTTCGAGAGGTTTTTCGAGTCCTTAAAGACTTATGCCGCTTCGAGCGAGGAACCGGCTTTGTCCGGCCAAGGCGTGGATAGCGCCTCGAACTCGGTCTTCCGAATACTAGGGGCTTCGCCAAAATTTAAAATTATAGAGTTCTATGGCTAAGTGAGAGTGTTCAAGCATTATAGTCCGATTGCCTTGTTCGTTGTGCTGAGCGCCTCCCTCGACAGACCCAATCATGGGAAAAAGAGCGCTCAGGTTTATCCCGAACACCCCAGCACTAGTGGCATGGGGGCAGAAGCCGACGACTGGCCATCTCTCAATTTTTTGATAAACGGCCGCACAGAAAGTAATATTTTAAATTCAAGCATTGCTTAGTGCATATGAACAAGTTTTCAGCGCACAGGATAACACGAGCGAGTTCATTCAAAAATTACATCCTTGGTGCATTCATCCGCCATAAGGCGGGCACCGGCCAGAACATCCTTGTAATAGTTCTCGGGCTTGCGATGCTCCTTCCCCGGCGGCGGCCCGTCCCTCACAAGCTTCTCACCGTCCAGCTTACCCCAGTGCACCTTTGCACGGGCAAGGGCCCTACGGGCACCTTTGATGCAGATGGAGCGCTTGATGACCTCGAGCCTTGGACAAGCCTCCACCAGCCGCCGCACCAGTCCGATGTAGCTCCTAGGCAGGGCCTCTCTAGGCCACAGCCGAACTATGAAGCCCTTCAGGGCCTGTTCAGCCACCTTGTGGAGCTCGACCAGCTGCTTCAGCTGGTCGCTCAAGGGCACAGGGTGTCCGGCCTCAGCGTACTGAGACCAGAACACCTTCTCTGTCGAGCTGCCTTCCTCGGCTCGGTAGAATGCGGCGGCATCGGATACGCTGCGGGGAAGATCTACGAATGCCCCTGGAGAGCTCCGGATTCGGGTAAGTAACAAGTAGTTTACTTTTATATGTCTACTTTGCATAGAGAATGCCTTACCCGCCGCTATCTTTTTCACCGCATCCAATTCCTGGAGGGCCTTCTGGGCTTCGGCCTTGGCAGATTTGGCAGTTTTAAGGGCCGCAGCAAGCTCGGACGCTCGCGTCTTCGAGTCGAGCTCCAAACTCTCATGTTTTTTCATGAGAGCCTGAAGCTCTTGCTGCACCTCGCCGACCTGCGCCTCAAATTTCTCCCGCTCGGTGCGCTCTGTGGCCGCTCTCTTCTTGGCCTCGGACAGCGCCTGCTTGAGGGTCACCACCTCAGTTGTGGCCCCTACAATAAGCAGTATACTCCTGTCATTTTTTGCAATTACGTCTTCTTATAGGCATTTTTTCTATAAGGTATCTCTTACCTTCTTTCTCCTCAAGCTATCGTTTGGCAAGGCCGAGCTCTCGCTCGGTCTGCTCGAGGCCCTGCTTCAGGGCACCCACCTCCGCAGTCAGTGCGGCGGTGGCCAGCAGTGAAGCCTGCATACGTATATTGACTCCTTTTTAGTTAGACTCTTGCGATATTTAATAGATCCTCTATTCGGCTTTTCTTTCCGAACACCAAACAGAGCATCAGGGGCTACTGTCTATGCGGTAATACTTTTACATATTTCTACTTACCTCGAAGCCTGTTAGAAGGCTAGTACAAGCTTCAGTAAGTCCGCTTTGGCTGGACCGAACCTTCTGGACCACCGTACTCATGATGGCACGATGCTCCTCATCGATGGAGGCGCCCTTAAGCACCTCCAGCAGATTGTCTGGCGCCTCCGGTTGGACGGAGGACGCTGGCTCAATAGGCTTGCTCCTCTTGGCAGGAGTTCGCCTGCCGCGGTCCGGAACCGTTGATGATTCGGCGCGGTGTCTGGCTTAAAGCCAGACTTGGAGCCCTGGGGGGTCTTGTCCCCTTTACTCCTGGAGTCTGGGAGGTCGCCTCACGGCTCCTCCTGGACCACCTCCTCTTGCCCCGGAGCTTGTCGCGACACCACTTCGGCGTCATCCGCAGCACAGGGGGAGGCAGTGGGCGGAACTGAATTGACGTCCGATGAATCCAGGGAGCCGCTCGACGACTCGTCGAGCCTGTCCTTGGGCGGGCTGCATGATTATATTCGACATTAGGGAAAGCTGCACAACAAAAGGAATATCATGAGTTGCTTTGGTATCCGAACACTTACGATTTCGCCGGACGCTTGGCCCTGTCCGGCCACTCCTCTTCGTCCTCGTCGGCGTCGGGGGCATAGTCCGGCGGAGGGGTTTTCCTCTTCTTGGACCCTTCGCCCCCCCTACTAGGGCGGCCTTCCTCTTCTTTCCTCCCCCCGTTGGAGGGGGAGAGGTCTCTTCTTCCTCCTCCTCGTCTTCACGGGAGGAGTGCGTCTCGGACTCATCAGACGACGAGTCTAACACCACCATATGCCAGGAACTCTTTCGAGTCCTCGTGGCCTTCTTCTTCTTGGCCTTCTTCTCCGGCACCACATAAGGTGCCAGAACCAGCAGCTTCACTAGGAGAGCAGGGGCTGGGTCTTCGGGCAAGGGAGCTGGACAGTTAATCTTTTCGGACTTCGCCTGCCAATCGTGTCAAAGGCGAGGGAGTTTAGATCCCGCATAGAGTCAAACTATGAAGAAAACTTAACATCCTGTAAAAGATGAAAATATTTTACCTCGCCAGCAGGACGCTGCGAGCTGAATCCACGGTCTTCAGAGGCGGATGTGGGAGCCTCGGAGCCTTTGGTTAGCCCCTTCTAGACATCTTCGTACATCGTGTCGAAGAGCCTGCTCAGATTTCGGTGCTGCGCTGGGTTGAACTCCCACAAATTGAAGTCCCGTTCTTGACACGGAAGGATACGGTGGACGAGCATGACCTGGACTACGTTGACAAGCTTGAGATGCTTGTTCACCAGGGACTCGATGCATTTTTGCAGTCCAGTCACCTCTTCTTCGTCGCCCCACGACAAGCCCGTCTCCTTCTAGGACGTGAGCCGCGTAGGGGGTCCGGATCGGAATTCAGGGCTGCGATCCACTTCGGATCGCGTGGCTCGGTGATGTAAAACCACCCTGACTGCCACCCCTTCAAGGTCTCTACAAAGGAGCCCTCGAGCCATAGGACGTTGGCTATTTTGCCCGCCATGGCACCTCCGCACTCTGCTGGTTGCCGTGCACCACCTTTGGCTTGACGTTGAAAGTCTTGAGCCAGAGGCCGAAATGGGGGCGGATGCAGAGTGTCACATCCCTAGCTTCTGGTAATGCTCTAGGCTAGCTTCATGTGTGCATCATGTCTATGTTTTTGAAACTTGAATTGAGGAATATTGGAAGCCTCAAAACCCTAAATAAAAGAGGGGCAAAAACCCTAGAAATCTCATTCATTGCTCCAAAATGCTCTCCTTAAATGTTTGATAATTTTTGGTAAGGGTTCTGGTCCCAACCAAAATATTGAACATTTTTAAGGAATTATTTTTGGGACTTTGGATTTAATTCATTAGCTATTTGAATTTGAATTATATTCATATAATTAGAATATAATTTCAAATATCCCTGAAATATTTTATGAGCTTTTGGAAAAGTCCATCTAGCAAATAAAAATATTCAGAGGAGTTTTTGTCATTGTTTGAATTTGTTTAAATTCAAAACAATGCCAAAACAAATTTAAAAAAAATAGAAAACAGAAATATAAAAAAAAGGAGAGAGAGCCCACCTGGACTTACCTGGTGCTCACCTCTCAGCCAACCGGCCCAGCTCCTGTGCTGGCAGCCCACCGGTGCGGCCCATCCCACTAGGCGTTTCTCCCCTGTCGTCTTCCCCGCGCCAGTAGGCAGTGCGCGTGGCCGACGGGCGCCGACGTTGCCTCGGCCACCTCCTGCTTCCCCGGCCACCTCCTGCTTCCACCGCGACGCCACGACCCTTCTAGCATCGCCACGCAGCCCCTGGCTCCCTCTCTGTCACCCTCCTCGCTCCTCCCCCCCTCCTCTGTTTCTTGCACGCAGCCACCGAGCGGAGCTCGTCGCCGCCGTCCACTGCCACCATGGCCACCGGGCCTCCCTCGCTTCCCTGACTAGCCCACAAGCTCCGCCACTCCGTACTCGACCCACCTCACCGAGCCACGCCCCTCCAGGAGCCCCCGAAGCGCCGCCCCGACGTTTTTCCCCTCCTCGGACCCGCCGATCGCCGTCGCCCGATTCGTCGGCTTTGGACCGTCCCCGGCCTCGTCCCCGCCTCGAATGGATCCGCTGTGAGCCTCCGCTGCTTCACATGTGCTCGCCCCCTCCGTTCTCGCCCCCTAGCCCCATCTCCCACCGCGGCCGAGAGCTTCTCGCCGCCGGCCATGGCGCGACCATGGCCACAGCCACCGCAGCTCGTTCCCGAGCCCACCATCGTGATCAGCACGATCGCATGAACCCGTAGACACCCACAACGCCTCCTCCCGTGCTCTGTAACGCCACCCCGAGATTGCCCGAGCTCCGGCAGCCGCAAAAGAGCTCGCCGCCGGCAGCTCCGGCCACCCCAGCCTCCGCCACCGCCACCGTTGGATGCACCACTCCACCCTCTCCCTGTAGCTGCTCCCTGCGCGCCAAAAGAGCCCCTGTAGTTGGTTCCCGACGCGCACCACCGCGTCTGGCCTCGCCGGTGTCACGTCGCCGGTGGGTTTGACCCCACTGACCCGGGATTTGACCCTGCTAATTAACCCTGTGACACTGACAGTAGGGCCCCACCTGCTAATTAATCCTAGATTAGTTTCTGTTTAGTTTTTAACTAATCCTAGTGGCCCCACGCGTCAGCTTTGACTAAGCTGACGTGGCTGTTGACTGGGCCCACATGTCAGCGACACTAATCAGCCCCAGTCACTGACCAGTGGACCCCACTGGTCAGGTTTGACCTGAACCTGCCCTGTTGACCTGATGACGTCAAGGTGATGTCATGCTGACGCAATATTCATTTTCTGGAATTTAGTTTATTTTATTATATTCAGGAAATTCCAGAAAATAGCTAAAACTTCTATAAATCATAGAAATTCAACCGTAACTCCAAATTAAATAATTTATATATGAAAAATTATCAGAAAAATTCAAGGAATCCATCTGTACCATTTTCATGCATGTTAGCACAACTTATAGATGCTGTTTAGCACAAATCATATAAATGGCATTTGAATAATCACATATGGAGTTTGAATTTGAATCTTGTATTCAAACCAACTTCATTTAATCTGGTTTTAGATGCATTAGCCCAAAACACATTCATTTTGCCATGTCATGATCATGCATCATATTGTGCATTGCATTGATTGTGTTCCCTTCTGTGTTGCCGGTATTTGTCCCCTCTCGATAGACGTGATACCGATGATGTGATCGTTGACACTGATGAAGACTCAATGCTATCTTCAGAAGTGCCAGGCAAGCAAAACCCCCTTGTTCATTCCGATACAATCCCACTCTCTCGCTCCTGCTCTCTTTTACTGCATTAGGACAACAACGATTCAACTGTTACTTGCTGCGGTAGCTGAACCCCTTTATCCTTTGCATGACCTGTCATTCCACAGTAAATAGATGAAACCCACTAGCATGAGTAGGAGTTGTTTGAGCCCTGTTGTGCCTACTCATACATGCTTGTTTGTCATGCCTGCTACTGCTTAGAGTTGAGTCGGGTCTGATTCATCGAGGATGAATCAGAGGCATGTGAACATGTCCTACTGTGTGTGAGCTAAGAGTGTGAACACGATTTGGTAAAGGTAGCGGTGAGAGGCCATGTAGGAGTACATGGTGGGTTGTCTCATTGCAGCCATCCTCAGGAACTGAGTTCTGTGTTTGTGATCCATGATTTAGCTACTACCACGCATTGGGCCCGAAACCAATGGACCCTCTCGGCTTCTTAATCGCCCTTGTCCTCTCTCCAGGAGTTGCAAGTAGTTTCTGGTGTTTGTAGTATGCTGGAGGCCGTGCGCAGCGCTGACCGTAGGGGTGGGCTGTGATGCGGTAGGCACGTGGCCGGGTAAACCGGGCGCCTGTTTGGTGTCACGGAACCCTGTTCACATCGTTTGGGGCTGTGAGCGAAACTCCGGCCGGATCTCCTCATGGATGGAACCCGAATAGGCGATAAACCTGGACTAGAGACTTGAGTGTTTAGGTAGGCCGTGGCCGACACCCACGTTGGGCTTCCGCTTGAAGGTTGCCGAGTACATGTCGTGTAAACGGCGGTAAGTGGTGAGAGCGTGTGTGAAGAAGTACACCCCTGTAGGGTTAACATCATCTATTCGAATAGCCGTGTCCGCGGAAAAGGACTTCTGGGTTGCTTATATCAGTTCATAGACAAGTGAAAGTGGATACTCTAAAATACGCAAGATAAGCGTGAGTGCTATGGATGGCGTTCTCGTAGGGAGACGGGAGCGGTTCCATGGTGGTGTATTGATATGGTGAATATGTGGACTCGTGTGCGCCACCTCAAAAGAGTTACATTGCAGTCGTAGTTTAGGATAGCCACCGAGTCAAAGCTGGCTTGCTGCAGTTAAACCCCACCACCCCTTTGTTGATAATGATGCATATGTAGTTAGTTCTGATGTAAGTCTTGCTGGGTACATTTGTACTCACGTTTGCCTATTTTATGTTTTTGCAGAGAGACTTCGGTCTCGCTAGTACTTCCGCGTGGACTTCGACGTTTAGCTTGTTACCTCAGCTACGATCTTGTGCCCTCGGCAGGATCTTGTAGATAGTCAGGCTTCTCAGCCTTTTTCATTTATAGATGTCTGTACCCAGACATGATAGCTTCCGCTTGTGCTTTGACTTGTATGCTCTGAGTGTTGGGTCGTGAGACCCCTGTTTGTAATATCTCGCTCCTCGGAGCCTAATGAGTAAAATACTTGAGTCGTGGAGTCATGTTGTGATGCCATGTTGTATTTGCACATATCGAGCATATTGTGTGTATGTTATTGAAATGCTTGGTATGTGTGGGATCTGACCATCTAGTTGTTTATCTTTAGTAGCCTCTCTTACGGGGAAATGTCTCCTAGTGTTTCCACCGAGCCATGGTAGCTTGCTACTGCTCCGGAGCACTTAGGCTGGCCGGCATGTGTCCTTCTTCGTTCCTGTGTCTGTCCCTTCGGGGAAATGTCACGCGATGAATACCGGAGTCCTGTTAGCCCGCTACAGCCCGGTTCACCGGAGTCCTGCTAGCCCAGTGCTACAGCCTGGATTCACTCGCTGATGACCGACACGTTCGATGCTGGGTCATGGATGCCTGTCCCTGTAAGTCTGTGCCACTTTGGATTTACGACTAGCCATGTCAGCCCGGGCTCCTTATCATATGGATGCTAGCGACACTATCATATACGTGTGCCAAAAGGCGCAAACGGTCCCGGGCAAAGGTAAGGCGACACCCGTGGGAATACCGTGCGTGAGGCCGCAAAGTGATATGAGGTGTTACATGCTAGATCGATGTGGCATTGAGTCGGGGTCCTGACAGCGTTGGTATCAGAGCTTGACTGCCTCTAGGATTACCAAGCCAAACTGGTCGAAGTTGAGTCTAGAAATGCTTTAGTTATATAAGGGAATTGATTGTGGGATGGAACGTAAGGCTCTTTTTACTCCTTATACCTTATGCCTTCTGATCTGAGTCATCTTATCTTTCCTACGGGGATTAAGAACTAGGCTATCTTTTCTTTCTATCAGGATCACGTGTTACTAATCCGTAGACTTATAAGATTTTTGGACTTAAGCCTCTGTTCAGTTTTTACTGCTTCCGTATGTTAATTGTTGATCTCGAAACCGTGATATTGTGCTTCTGAGTGGTTATGCCACCATTTTTGTGAATGTCTCAAATCTTTTCTGAGCATTTACAGTCGTTATGCTGTCCGAGTCATCCCAGGTTTCTAAACAGTCTGATGCATTTGCAAAATCCTTTCCCTCTGGTTTCGATGTTCCTTTATGCCAGCTCAATCACACTAATTGTTGAGTTGAGGTATTCTATTGCCTTGACATTTATGTTGGAGTTACTATTATGGCCCTAGGTGTTTAGGGAGTCACCTAGTAATCTAGCAATGTTTTGTGATCCCAGTGTGATGATTCTGGCTTTTATTCTCGAAAGCATCCCGTGATGCCACTTAGTAGTAGGTATTCTACTCCTTGGGCTTTGAACCCGAGATTCACTCTACTTACCTCATGTTGATAGTGTTTGCTAGTTCCTTTAGGATATTAGTAACCTTTGCGATAGTCCTCGAGGTTCGTGGTACATCCTTCTTCCAATTACCATGAACCATTCTTGGCAGGAGTTCTTCTGAACCAAAAGATGACAACAAGAGTGCTGTCGATGAGTTCTCCATGCTATATTGTGACTCTGCCAGCTCAACCCTTCTGCATGGGTTATCCGGAAGAATTATGTTGAACTTGGTTCGACATACTAGTCTATGCATCCACAACTCAGAAAGTTATATGTTCCTTTGAGTTGTCCCTCTTTAGTTGTCTACTGACCTTCGTCTATCAATTGATAGTCAAGAGTATGCGTGCGTTCGTTTATCGATGCCTACTACTTTTGTGGTCCGTCAAGCCATTCTATCGCGGAATGACTAGGAGAAACAAACTCCAGTACCTCTTCCATATCCAGGATTGGGTCAAAGAAGTTGTGCTCCGCAGATCAAATTGCTAATCCAGCTTTTGTTCTGTTCTACCTTGGAGTATTACCATCTTTATATCGGGATTGTTATAGGAATTGCACACCATCCTATGAACTCTTGGTACAGTGATACTTCTTGCCATCATTAGTCATTCCTCGGTCTTCGTGTTGATGCAATCGGAATACCGACAAATGAATTGTGATGTGTGAAATCAATACGCCTAGCAACCTCGTTGCTGGGTAGTTAAAGGACAATAATTTCATTCTTAGTGTGTTGGTTATTGAATCATCATTCTAAGGCTGATCATGCTACCTAGTCCTTATTTCGGTGCACCCTTCGTTTAATGAGTTAGGATCTTGTCAAGGCCTCACTCATTTGATCATATCGTCTTGCCCTCAAAACCGAGATTGTTCTCGAGCTTAGTAACATACCGGTGGTTCGTGATTCTCCGAATATCTTCTCGGGAGTATTACAAGGTTGTCACCTGACCGCTATGTTGAGTGCGTGATCAAGTTGGTTTATTCCTGTAAACCACCCCTTCTCCGAGAATCCGTGTTGGATACCCTGAGCTAGTTGGTTAAACTAGACAACAACTTGGAGAGTTGGAAGATAAGAGCTTGCCTGACTTAGTTCGTTCCAAAGGGATATTCTTGTGTAGTGTGTGTTGAAGAAAGATGATATCTTCATCGATTGGTCCCTGTGATCAGTTGCTGGACCTATCATTTCATCTAACCTTTGGTTGGAGTATGGGCTATCATCCAATCAGACCAGAACCAACGATATTCGTAATGTTGTCTTACTCGTGGTTGATCCCTCGAGCATACACCATTATAACTTTTGGGTCTGACCAATGCTATCACTTGTTCACTCAACTATGGAATTCCTTTTAAAAGGAAACCCAGATGAATTGTTGTTGAGCCCATTGACAACATCCTTATCTCCTCCATGATTTTGTTGGACATTAAGCTAGTGTTGGAAACTTTGAAAGCATTTTCTTCATGCTAGCTCATGAAGTATTTGTTTGATGAAAGAAGTGACTTCCTCTAGTTCATGTGCATTTAATGCAAGTTGCCGCCGTGGACTCGAGAAAGTCAATGTTGTTTCCTCGGGAATCATCGCAAGTCAGTCATGCACATGTGCGAAGAATTCTGTGGTTTGAAGACTTGCAACCTTCAATCTATATGTATCCCTAGCACACCAAGCCACTGATTGATTTGTTCAAGGAGAAGAAGTTCCTTCTTAAGAGTATACCTTATGCAAGGATTTTGATATCCTCGTTGATGGTTCCCCACCTGAACTCGGTAGTGTTTTATTATAAGACTACCACGTGGTCATGCTTGTCTGGGACAGCGTGTTCACATGTTTGTAGCAGAACCAACTCATGTTTTGGAGCTTGCTATCGTAGTTCATCTCCCGAGAATCCCGCAACGTCATCTCGTCGATTTGTGTTGCAAACTTTCATTTTTCTTCCTAGACTCGATGAGTCTGGAATATCCTGACACCAACCAGATCTGAATCTCAGGCAGATATGATGGTTTGGAACATTTCCCAAGAACTATAATATCGGTCCCTCGAAAACCGGTAAAGTGGATGTTGTGGCCAACACACCCAGCCGGAAGACCTGTTATTATAATATCTTGATTGAGGAAGTTGGCCACCTCCCCATAGGGATTTCGTAGGATTTACTCCCTAGTTGCCCCTATGGATTTTGAGATCCCGAAGTCTGACCTTTTTACTTGATGTTCTAGATATCAAACCATATCTATGAATGGGTTACGCTAGCACATCAAGGAGAACATTAGAAGCGGAGTGCTAAATGTCTCTCGGTCGATCGTCCAGATTTTGTTCCTTGGCTCGCTAAGATGAAATCTGAGAAAGTGTTATCCTCCATCACCATTCATCATGGTAGCAAGTTGTGTTGCCAGGATCCTTGACACGGATGTTGGTAAAATCTTGATGATTGTGGAAATGCTCAAGTTCTTGAGAGCACGCACAAGCGCTACGTGTTATCATCGGCACTAGCTGGGTTTGCTCTCAGTTCCCTCGGCAATGCTATGATCTATTCAACAGTGAATTCACTCTCTGTTGTTGGGTTCTTCCCCAGTTACCAGAATCATTCCCAGCATTTGCATTTTGTTCCCAGCTTGCACCGCCAATGTGCCATTCCACCATGGGTCTCTTCCATTTCCGGTGATAAGCAAATTCATCCACTACGTTGTCTTCAACAAGGTAATCCACATCATCCAAGTCCGAGTATGCCATTCTACCGACCCCCTCCAAACGATCGCTCAAGAATTGCCTTAGGCTGGTATAAAGAGTTTCAATGATCTCGGAATCAAAAGTAATTCTTTTTGCCACTTAAGGGGATATCTCTACGAGTCACCTTCCCTAAGGTGTATCGTTATGGTATCATGGCAACTCAACTCCTCGCTACGTGACAATCGTTTACCACCTTCTTAGGTGTGGAATTGTTGTCTACCTAGTGAACCTTCGTCATTCGTTTCTTTCCACCCCTCTTGATGTGTATCTCGTGTCTCAACCCGAGAGATGGTCTCATGTCTCATTCCGTGAGTTGTTCGATCTTCGAGGAGATCGACCCTTCTAGAGTCTCCTTCTTTCCTCCATGTCATGTTGACAGGATTTTTCAAGGCAAGACTTCAAGACAATGATGGTGAATGAATCAACGTCCATTTGAAGTGTACCCTGGATCGTGAAGATTATACTAGTTTGCGTTTCCCCTTCACCTTACCCTACGCTTGAATCTCGGGACGAGATTTTTGTTTAGTGGGGGTGAGTTGTCACATCCCTAGCTTCTGGTAATGCTCTAGGCTAGCTTCATGTGTGCATCATGTCTATGTTTTTGAAACTTGAATTGAGGAATATTGGAAGCCTCAAAACCCTAAATAAAAGAGGGGCAAAAACCCTAGAAATCTCATTCATTGCTCCAAAATGCTCTCCTTAAATGTTTGATAATTTTTGGTAAGGGTTCTGGTCCCAACCAAAATATTGAACATTTTTAAGGAATTATTTTTGGTACTTTGGATTTAATTCATTAGCTATTTGAATTTGAATTATATTCATATAATTAGAATATAATTTCAAATATCCCTGAAATATTTTATGAGCTTTTGGAAAAGTCCATCTAGCAAATAAAAATATTCAGAGGAGTTTTTGTCATTGTTTGAATTTGTTTAAATTCAAAACAATGCCAAAACAAATTTAAAAAAAATAGAAAACAGAAATATAAAAAAAGAGAGAGAGAGAGCCCACCTGGACTTACCTGGTGCTCACCTCTCAGCCAACCGGCCCAGCTCCTGTGCTGGCAGCCCACCGGTGCGGCCCAGCCCACCAGGTGTTTCCCCCCTGTCGTCTTCCCCGTGCCAGTAGGCAGCGCGCGTGGCCGACGGGCGCCGACGCTGCCTCGGCCACCTCCTGCTTCCCCGGCCACCTCCTGCTTCCACCGCGACACCACGGCCCTTCTAGCATCGCCACGCAGCCCCTGGCTCCCTCTCTGTCACCCTCCTCGCTCCTCCCCCCCTCCTCTGTTTCTTGCACGCAGCCACCGAGCGGAGCTCGTCGCCGCCGTCCACTGCCACCATGGCCACCGGGCCTCCCTCGCTTCCCCGACTAGCCCACAAGCTCCGCCACTCCGTACTCGACCCACCTCACCGAGCCACGCCCCTCCAGGAGCCCCCGAAGCGCCGCCCCGACGTTTTTCCCCTCCTCGGACCCGCCGGTCGCCGTCGCCCGATTCGTCGGCTCCGGACCGTCCCCGGCCTCGTCCCCGCCTCGAATGGATCCACTGTGAGCCTCCGCTGCTTCTCCTGTGCTCGCCCCCTCCGTTCTCGCCCCCTAGCCCCATCTCCCACCGCGGCCGAGAGCTTCTCGCCGCCGGCCATGGCGCGACCGTGGCCACAACCACCGCAGCTCGTTCCCGAGCCCACCATCGTGATCAGCACGATCGCATGAACCCGTAGACACCCACAACGCCTCCTCCCGTGCTCTGTAACGCCACCCCGAGATTGCCCGAGCTCCGGCAGCCGCAAAAGAGCTCGCCGCCGGCAGCTCCGGCCACCCCAGCCTCCGCCACCGCCACCGTTGGATGCGCCACTCCACCCTCTCCCCGTAGCTGCTCCCTGCGCGCCAAAAGAGCCCCTGTAGTTGGTTCCCGACACGCACCACCGCGTCTGGCCTCGCCGGCGTCACGTCGCCGGTGGGTTTGACCCCACTGACCCGGGATTTGACCCTGCTAATTAACCCTGTGACACTGACAGCAGGGCCCCACCTGCTAATTAATCCTAGATTAGTTTCTGTTTAGTTTTTAACTAATCCTAGTAGCCCCACGCGTCAGCTTTGACTAAGCTGACGTGGCTGTTGACTGGGCCCACATGTCAGCGACACTAATCAGCCCCAGTCACTGACCAGTGGACCCCACTGGTCAGGTTTGACCTGAACCTGCCCTGTTGACCTGATGACGTCAAGGTGATGTCATGCTGACGCAATATTCATTTTCTGGAATTTAGTTTATTTTATTATATTCAGGAAATTCCAGAAAATAGCTAAAACTTCTATAAATCATAGAAATTCAACCGTAACTCCAAATTAAATAATTTATATATGAAAAATTATCAGAAAAATTCAAGGAATCCATCTGTAGCATTTTCATGCATGTTAGAACAACTTATAGATGCTGTTTAGCACAAATCATATAAATGGCATTTGAATAATCACATATGGAGTTTGAATTTGAATCTTGTATTCAAACCAACTTCATTTAAACTGGTTTTAGATGCATTAGCCCAAAACACATTCATTTTGCCATGTCATGATCATGCATCATATTGTGCATTGCATTGATTGTGTTCCCTTCTGTGTTGCCGGTATTTGTCCCCTCTCGATAGACGTGATACCGATGATGTGATCGTTGACACTGATGAAGACTCAATGCTATCTTCAGAAGTGCCAGGCAAGCAAAACCCCCTTGTTCATTCTGATACAATCCCACTCTCTCGCTCCTGCTCTCTTTTACTGCATTAGGACAACAACGATTCAACTGTTACTTGCTGCGGTAGCTGAACCCCTTTATCCTCTGCATGACCTGTCATTCCACAGTAAATAGATGAAACCCACTAGCATGAGTAGGAGTTGTTTGAGCCCTGTTGTGCCTACTCATACATGCTTGTTTGTCATGCCTGCTACTGCTTAGAGTTGAGTCGGGTCTGATTCATCGAGGATGAATCAGAGGCGTGTGAACATGTCCTACTGTGTGTGAGCTAAGAGTGTGAACACGATTTGGTAAAGGTAGCGGTGAGAGGCCATGTAGGAGTACATGGTGGGTTGTCTCATTGCAGCCGTCCTCAGGAACTGAGTTCTGTGTTTGTGATCCATGATTCAGCTACTACCACGCATTGGGCCCGAAACCAATGGACCCTCTCGGCTTCTTAATCGCCCTTGTCCTCTGTCCAGGAGTTGCAAGTAGTTTCTGGTGTTTGTAGTATGCTGGAGGCCGTGCGCAGCGCTGACCGTAGGGGTGGGCTGTGATGCGGTAGGCACGTGGCCGGGTAAACCGGGCGCCCGTTTGGTGTCACGGAACCCTGTTCACATCGTTTGGGGCTGTGAGCGAAACTCCGGCCGGATCTCCTCATGGATGGAACCCGAATAGGCGATAAACCTGGACTAGAGACTTGAGTGTTTAGGTAGGCCGTGGCCGACACCCACGTTGGGCTTCCGCTTGAAGGTTGTCGAGTACATGTCGTGTAAACGGCGGTAAGTGGTGAGAGCGTGTGTGAAGAAGTACACCCCTGCAGGGTTAACATCATCTATTCGAATAGCCGTGTCCGCGGAAAAGGACTTCTGGGTTGCTTATATCAGTTCATAGACAAGTGAAAGTGGATACTCTAAAATACGCAAGATAAGCGTGAGTGCTATGGATGGCGTTCTCGTAGGGAGACGGGAGCGGTTCCATGGTGGTGTATTGATATGGTGAATATGTGGACTCGTGTGCGCCACCTCAAAAGAGTTACATTGCAGTCGTAGTTTAGGATAGCCACCGAGTCAAAGCTGGCTTGCTGCAGTTAAACCCCACCACCCCTTTGTTGATAATGATGCATATGTAGTTAGTTCTGATGTAAGTCTTGCTGGGTACATTTGTACTCACGTTTGCCTATTTTATGTTTTTGCAGAGAGACTTCGGTCTCGCTAGTACTTCCGCGTGGACTTCGACGTTTAGCTTGTTACCTCAGCTACGATCTTGTGCCCTCGGCAGGATCTTGTAGATAGTCAGGCTTCTCAGCCTTTTTCATTTATAGATGTCTGTACCCAGACATGATAGCTTCCGCTTGTGCTTTGACTTGTATGCTCTGAGTGTTGGGTCGTGAGACCCCTGTTTGTAATATCTCGCTCCTCGGAGCCTAATGAGTAAAATACTTGAGTCGTGGAGTCATGTTGTGATGCCAAGTTGTATTTGCACATATCGAGCATATTGTGTGTCTGTTATTGAAATGCTTGGTATGTGTGGGATCTGACCATCTAGTTGTTTATCTTTAGTAGCCTCTCTTACGGGGAAATGTCTCCTAGTGTTTCCACCGAGCCATGGTAGCTTGCTACTGCTCCGGAGCACTTAGGCTGGCCGGCATGTGTCCTTCTTCGTTCTTGTGTCTGTCCCTTCGGGGAAATGTCACGCGATGAATACCGGAGTCCTGTTAGCCCGCTACAGCCCGGTTCACCGGAGTCCTGCTAGCCCAGTGCTACAGCCTGGATTCACTCGCTGATGACCGACACGTTCGATGCTGGGTCATGGATGCCTGTCCCTGTAAGTCTGTGCCACTTTGGATTTACGACTAGCCATGTCAGCCCGGGCTCCTTATCATATGGATGCTAGCGACACTGTCATATACGTGTGCCAAAAGGCGCAAACGGTCCCGGGCAAAGGTAAGGCGACACCCATGGGAATACCGTGCATGAGGCCGCAAAGTGATATGAGGTGTTACATGCTAGATCGATGTGGCATTGAGTCGGGGTCCTGACACAGAGGAAAGCCTCGCACACGACGATAAACGCCGAGATATTGAGGATGAAGTTCGGGGCCAGATCATGGAAATCTAGGCCATAGTAGAACATGAGCCCGCGGACAAATGGGTGGAGAGGAAAACCCAGTCCGCGGAGGAAGTGGGGAAGAAATACTACGCTCTCATGGGGCCTTGGGGTGGGGAGAAGCTGCCCCTCCTCAGGAAGCCGGTGCGCGATGTCTTTGGACAGGTATCCGGCCTTCCTTAGCCTTTTGACATGGCCTTCCGTGACGGAGGAGACCATCCACTTGCCTCCCGCTCCTGACATTGTTGGAGAAGGTTGAGGTAGGAAGTGCGGGCTTGGGCGCTAGATCTCGGGTGCACAGAAGATGGATAGGCAAAGGAGGAAGAAGGCGTAGGTAAAAAGGTGGATCCTTATCCCCTTATATGAGCGGATGCGACTATGCGTCCCCACCAGCCTAGTAAAACTCGCTTGCCTCCCAAGCCCCGTGATAAATGGCACGGTTGGGTTACCCACGTCCGTATTGATGAGAATCCCTTAAATGGAGGACACGATCTCTACTTTGACAAGATGTGCCAAGGAAACCGCCTCGCAAAACACGCTGAGGTGGAAGAGTGAAAACGATTCGAATAAAGGCTTGGCCGTAGTGTGATGTCGCGCTGCGGAATACATCAGCAGATTAGATTTGTGTTAATATTATTCTCTCTGTGGCAATACGTTGAAACTTATTTTGCAGAGCCGGACACTACTCTTGGTGTTTACAAACTTTTATGAAGAATTTGGAGGAGGAACCCGCCTTGCAATGCCGAAGACAATCTACGCGCCGGACTCGTCGTCATTGAAGCTTGGTTCAGGGGCTACTGAGGGAGTCCTGGATTAGGGGGTGTTCGGGTAGCCGGACAATACCTTCAGCCGGACTCCAAGACTATGAAGATACAAGATTGAAGACTTCGTCCCGTGTCCGGATGGGACTTTCCTTGGCGTGGAAGGCAAGCTTGGCGATGCGGATATTCAAGATCTCCTACCATTGTAACCGACTTTGTGTAACCCTAACCCTCTCCGGTGTCTATATAAACCGGAGGGTTTTAGTCCGTAGGACAACTTCATCATACAACAATCATACCATAGGCTAGCTTCTAGGGTTTAGCCTCCTCGATCTCGTGGTAGATCTACTCTTGTACTACCCATATCATCAATATTAATCAAGCAGGACGTAAGGTTTTACCTCCATCAAGAGGGCTCGAACCTGGGTAAAACATCGTGTTCCTTGCCTCCTGTTACCATCCGGCCTAGATGCATAGTTCGGGACCCCCTACCCGAGATCCGCCGGTTTTGACACCGACAGGGCCCCTCCAGCCGGAGGATGCCACGTGGCGCGCAGATGACGAACGGTCAGCTCACAGCCGGACTCACGCGCCGACTGGCACCCGCCTTGAAGCTTCGAGATCTCTAGGAGACAGCACGCCTAGTCGAAACCGGCTCCTAGTTCCCGGCTCCTCAAGATAGGAAGCTGACTGAGCTCCTCAACTTTTTTCTGCCTTGGAGCCCAACTAGCTTCGGGGACTACTGTCGGAATAAATGACCACGGGTAGTCTAACCGGCTTCCCCTGGCACTTTAGAAAAATTATAGGCCGATCAAGCCTCCAAGCATCCAAGACATGGGGCCGCCTTCCCCCAGCCGGCTACCTCTCGAGCTGGCTGCGCAAAGGCGGCCCAACCCTGAAATCCTTGAGAAACAGGACCATGAGAAGGCCGACTTCCAGAAGACGACCATGAAAAGGCCGACTCCCAGGAGCCGGCCCCTCAGTAGGCGGCTAAGATCTTGCCCTCAGAGTCTGCACCAACATAATGGCGACAAGACGGGGTGTGGCTACAGTAAAGCCTGCCACCCCCGAATCCCGGCGCACACATGGCCACAGTGCACCGTACGGGGCGGCCATCACCCGTCCGGCGCGGCACTGTTGCCACGATGATCGTGACGTCACCCACGGCGAGCGGTCAGTACGACCCGTGGGTGGCGGGCCCCCTCGGTCAGGGAGATCCCAAAGGCGGCCAGGCTTCCCACAGTCGGCCAAGGGTATGACCGGCTTCCAATAATCGGATAGCTCTCTCCCTCCAAGGAGGTGCTTCATTAAGGAGACAAGAGAAGGTAAGGCTACAGTGATGAGCCGCCTCGTGGCGGCACTGTAACCATGCTTTCCACGACAAAGCCATCGTCACCAGGGGCAAGGTAACAGTAACCAGCCCCCGACAGGACCCCCGAGCGGTGGGGCTGGCCTGTCGACCAAAGGGTCAGCAGCCGGCGGGCCCACCAGTCGGTGGGCCCCACCAGTCGGCGGAGAAGCCGGCGGGCATAGACACAGACGACGAGGGCCCACGCCCAGCCAGATTACCATTGTACCCCTCGGGGGTTGGCCTATATAAAACCCCTAGGGATCCCATGCAGGGGGGATCGCTCTTTGGATAGTTTTTAGACACCCCAAGGGGAAGAGGAGCGGGCAGGCCTGACCCTCCTTCATCCTTTCACCGAACAACTCAAGTTGCATTCTGTAGCTACCCATCGAGCTAGTGATCATGCGGAGACCCCGTAGAGCAGCATTAGGGGTGTTATCTCCACGGAGAGCCCTGAAGCTGGGTAAGATTCATCGGCGTGCATGTCTTCGCCTTATCCCGTTTCCAGGCACCGGCGATGTTTTATTGGCTCCCATAATGATAGGCCATCCATTGGCATATGCCGCACCAACCACCCAACAGTTTGCGATAGAATTCCCGAAGTGCGAAGCGTGCTACATCGAATCCCTAGGCTTTGCGGATCATCAGCAAGGCAAGTAACACATTGATCATACTCTTTTCATACCCAGTTTTTATGCATTAGTTCAATCCTCAAACATTGCATGATTAGGATGTCATTAACATGTGGGTTGGGAAGTAGTTGATGAGGTAGAACCTATTGCCCTGTTATATTCAAACCCTTGGGAGTTACTTCTACGTGTTGCTTATATTGCTATGCTACGCTCGTAGACGTGGTTTGGGTGAGTGAAATCCATGACATATGTGAGATTGTTAATTAATGGTTCAACTTAAGGTGGCAACTTTAATACACATCTGGGTGGATTGAGGCACCTGGAGAACCCAGTGTTGCTTGTATTTTTTGGAAATCCCGGAGTTTCGTGTGATTCTCCTACGGACCGCCACCCAGGCTCAAAGGGAACTGAGATGATTCATGCTAGAAACTTCTGTGTGCAGCCACAAGCTATTATGGGCTCTAGCATAGTTGAGTAAGTTACGTGAAGCTCTCGAAGTGGTGGATCAGTAGGTAGTGGGTTGTAGGTTTGGTATGGTCTGCCCGGAGTAGAGAGTTAATATTTCAGAAAGACTGTGTCTCGGTTATCTGTTTCTCAAACACCATGTAGTGCGAGAAATCCAACGGAGGAGATCGAGTCTTGTGGGGAAAACTGTGCAAACCTCTGCAGAGTGTACAATCTAATCAAGGTTAGCCGTGACCCCGGTTATGGACAATCTTGAGTATCTAGTACTTGGAGTATCTTAAGTATCTCATCACTCTTAAATTAATATTGTTGGGTTGATAATTACTTTAATTGGGATTGAGTTGGAGGAACCTTCTCAATGATGTTTCAACTACCACGATCGTTAAATAAAATCTATTGCTTTGTTGTAGGAAAAAATTAGCTTTTCGCAAAAACTATAACCATACAGCTTTCCACCAGCCAAATATGCATGTAGTGATAGCATTATTCTGTTCTTGCTCTACTGTGTTACTTTGCCAGCATATTCCATGTGCTGACCCATTTTTGGGATGCAACGTATTATGTTGCAGACTTTTCAGACGAGGAGTAAGGTTCGTTAGGTCGTTGCCGTGCAGCTCAACTATGTCGTTGGAGTTGATGGACTCACTTTATCTTCCAAGCCTTCCGCTGTTATCGTATTAGATGGCCTTAAGCCCTATTTATTGTAATAAGTTCTCTTTTGAGGCATTCCATGTAATAAGTGTGTGATTGCTACTCTATTATAAATCCTCGAGTATTGTGTGTGTCAGCATTACCGATCCAGGGATGACACGGAAACACGGAGACTTGACCGTTTGAGGTCGGGTCGCTACAAGATGGTATCAGAGCACACGCTGAGTGTAGGACACAACCACTAAGCTAAAGCCCTAGATCACTATTCTCTTCTCATTTCTGACTCATCTCCATTTTCTACTCTTTAGATGCAAGGAACAAGTTTGCACAACCGGATGAAGACACACCCTTTGGACGCCACTTGAAGGAAGTCACTAGGTACCTGAACATAGGAATACCAAGATTCACCGGGACATACAATGCCACTTTACCAAAAGAGGAGCGAGGGATGATTCAAGTTCAAGTTCCAGGAAGGACATTCACGCCAGTCACTAAGCCCATAAAGTTTTCCTTTGATGCACCAACCTAGAGTCTAGGCAAGAGCATGGCAGCCCACATTACCATGGGACGCATTGGATAAGTCTACAACAAGGATCTTAAGGACACTATCTACCAGATATGTGGGCGCCGAGATGAGCAATGGGAGATGATCAGGACCAAGAAGGACAGGTCCATTGCAGCTTTCATCCAGGAGTTAAACCGGCACATTCGATGTCAGGAGAATCAGATGTGCGCGGACATGATAGATTTGAAGAAGGCGAAGACAAGGATCATCGAGTTGGAAGAAGAACTTAAGTCTACACGCAATGGATATAAGGAGGAAATTGCGACACTACTAGAGAAGAATGATGACCTAATTCAGAAGATCGGAGTATTCGTGTGAGATCCAGCGCCGAGAAGAGAAGACGATGATCCCACTTGCCCGGACAACTACATCATCATTGACGACCCCGACTCCGACACTAGTGATGATGACTTTGAAGACAAAGCTGGAGCAGATATCATGGAGTCTTCAACCGAGGAATATTTTTAGTAGACCACCACATCAGTAGTAGTATTCCACCATGTATATAGTACAGCCCGATCATTTTTGTAACGATAGTTAGATCGATTGTATGCCTGTCGGTGTCAAAACCGCCGGATCTTGGGTAGGGGGTCCCGAACTATGTGTCTAAGGCGGATGGTAACAGGAGGCACGGGACATAATGTTTTACCCAGGTTCTGCCCTCTTGATGGAGGTAAAACCCTACGTCCTGCTTGATTAATATCGATGATATGGGTAGTACAAGAGTAGATCTACCACGAGATTGGAGAGGCTAAACCCTAGAAGCTAGCCTATGGTATGATTGTCTGTTGTCCTACGGACTAAAACCCTCTGGTTTATATAGACACCGGAGAGGGCTAGGGTTACACAAGGTCGGTTACAAAGGAGGCGCTACACATATCCGTATTGCCTAGCTTGCCTTCCACGCCAGGTAGAGTCCCATCCGGACACGAGACAAAGTCTTCAATCTTGTATCTTCATAGTCCAACAGTCCGGCCAAAGGATATAGTCCGGTTGTCCGGAGACCCCCTAATCCAGGACTCCCTCAATAGCCCCCGAACCAGGCTTCAATGACGATGAGTCCGGCACGCAATGTTGTCTTCGGCATTGCAAGGCGGGTTCTACTCAAACTTTCAAGTGTTTGTAAGCAGTGTCCGGCTCCATAAATGTTGAACCTCTTGGCTTCTGTGCCCAATAAGGGCTATCTCCCACGTGTCGAATGAATACGAGGCGCCAGGGCATTTTTACATTCGCCCCCTAGCCAGATAAATAAATTGTCTATTAAAGGGATGGGGATTCTTAGATCCAATCCATATCACCCTCCCCCAGCGAGAATTCATCAGAGCGTGCTCCGGAAAGATCCATTCCAGCATGGCCGACCTCCGCAGCTCCTCCTCCCGCCCCTGTAGCCCTAAGCCCGGTGATTGGGAGAGGTGTTCAGTCCCGCACAGTCGATTAGTCGAGCTGCAGACTAAGGGATTTCTCCCTCCGGCGTACATGGTGCCCGTTCGAGCCAGGCTCGCCACCTACAATGGCGGGGGGCAAGCGGAGAACTTTCCCTGTCCCTCCATGGGGGAACGGGTTTGCCTTGTTCCTTACTTACTAAGGGGACTCGGATTTCCAATTCATCCGTTCCTCCGTGGGCTCCTGGAGTTCTACGGCATCCAACTACACAATCTCACCCCTGCCTCCATCCTACACATCGTCGGCTATGTAGCTCTCTGCGAGTTGTTCCTGGGCTGCGAGGCTCATTTCGAGCTGTGGAAAAGGCTATTTTGCCTTGTCCCTCTCACACAGAGGGGATCACTTTATCAAGTGGGCGGAGCTGAAGTATGGCGCATCGCCGATACCGGATATTTGTCCGGTACCCCGAAGAAGTCGTCCGAAGATTGTCCTTCAGAATGGTTTTATATGGAGGACGTCCCCCTTCCGGACCCTGTTCGGCAGGGTCTACCCGAGTTCAACAATGCTCAAGAAGCGTCGAAGTTGGCGCCCACGGAGCCCCCAGGCGGAAGACAACGGAGAAGTCCTCTATCTGATGAACCGGATCAAAGCACTAGCTCGATCCGGATTGACAATAATCGAAGTTATGTCGATTTGCATAATGCGGGGAGTGCAGCCACTCCAATATCATGGGCACCCCTTATGGTGTTATAACGGGGCGGATGACACCACGCGCTGCGGGCGTAAGGGTCTGGACAATGCTGCCGCTCTAGCGAAGATTCTGTCTGAACTGTTCAAGGGTGAGGAAGAGGAGTTCACCCGCATCAAGCCACGGGATGGATTCTCTATGTACAATCCTCCAAGCTGGGTAAGTTATATTTCCCTGCTCCCATTTTTCCCACATTCTTAGTCGTATGTATTCACCTTGCCACCTTGCGGCAGGAACTGCGAATATCCATAAAGGAGGTCAGCAGCCCTTCTCCACAACTAGAGGACCCTGACCGGGCCATCGATTCCGGACTCGAAGAAGATCCGATTATCTCCGTGGAACTGATAGACCGACAGTTCTATCAGTTAAGCTACGACGATGCCCCGGTGGCCATTACGGCCGACTATCTCGGACTGCTCCCTGCATCGCAGGTAAGAAAAATCACAAAGTCCCAACTCCAAAACTAGGATCCCCTTTTAGGCACTTCACCCACCATATACACATGGCATCTTTTACAGGGAAGGCATTCGGGACGCCCCGCCGAACCTGCGGCAACTCGCCAACAAGAGGTGCCAAGGCCGGGTAGGCCAAAAAGGAAGGCGGTCAGGACGGAGACATCGACGCAAAGGTATAGGAATAAACCCTGCTCCATGGTTGTCGTCTTTCTCAAAATGTAATGACGCCCGCGTTTCTTTAACAGAAAGAACGCTCGCCGGAATATGTCCGGCGATGCTGCCAATCAAGCTTCCATCAGTCGGGCGCCAGGACCGGACATAGAGGCGGAAGGCGATATGGGGCAGGTGTCGGATAATCCTCCGGCAGAGGATGCAGATAGATTGTCCGCTACAAACTCAGAAGTGGAAAGCGCCATGAATCATAGGCGCCGCCGGGCCGTACTCCACGACACTTGTTTCTCACCAGAGGCGCTTGACGCCTTCAATTCTGGAGAGGCGTACCTTCGTGCTGCTCAAGATGGTCTAACCAGAGCCACAGATCAGTATGTAAAGGACGTATGGGTGAGTAAATCTGACGATTTATATGTATCAGTAGCCCCTGAGACTTGAAATAGTTAGCAGAACTGATTTAAGGATCATCTATAATGTGCAGGTTCTTACAGAGAAGAATACTAGGCTGTCCCAGGAGCTGGAGGAATGCAAGACCCAACTGGGGGCCGCTCTTGCGGCATTGCAGGAACAAAAAAAGCCTCCCCTTGGTAACATTTACTTTCAAGAATGGTGGTTACCATATAGTGTGCGGCATGTCTGCAGATCTAACAATTGATTTTGCAGATGAGTCCGGAGAAAGTCCGGGGGACCAGCATGTTATGCGACAGCTAGAAGCTGGCAAACGCGTGCTGGGTAAGGTTATGCTGGAGAAAAACAGTCTCCAAGATGCCAATGTTAAGCTGAGCGTTGAAGTAAAAGACGTTCGGGGCCAGCTCGCGGACTCCGAGAAGGAGAATAAGCGGCTTCAGCGCGGCATTTTTAGTAAGTGCTTGAACGAATCCTGCTAGAGGAGTTCAGTGAAGAAGTCGACTAACAACGTTATGTCTGTAGGTATGCCGACGGGTCGTCCCGCGGAGGAAATGCCCGGGTCTGCGGGTGATCTTCTGTCCGAGCTGTCATATCTGCATGAACAAGTTCGGCAGGTGATGCAGGGCGTTGCCCAGGCCTTGTGGTCGTCCATCTCCCTGCCAGAAGGCGTTGTAGAGCTTGCGGAGAAGCTGAAGGGAGCACGGCGGCGCTTCTGTTTATGGAAGATATTAGCCTGCCGACAGGGTGCTAGAGAAGCCTGGGCCATGGTGAAGACACGGTATACCAAGGCAGACCCGAATCACATGGCTGAGGTCGGACCTGTGGGGCCCGACGGAAAAGAGATCCCCGTTAGCTTAGTTTATGGGCAAGTAGAATTAGCCGCAAAGTATTCTCAACAGGATTGTAAGCTGGACCGCGTGTTGGATGGTATAGAGGAGGAATTTAGTCAGTCCACATGACTATGTAATTAAGGTGACATGTATAATGCCTTCTAGCCGGATTGTAGATCATCTGTCGTTGCGGACCTTTTTGCTTCAACCTCCGGGCCCGATAGTCCGGAGTGAAACCGAATACCTGCTTAGTTATATAAAACCGGGGTATGCGTGGAGACCAGGCGTAGGGGTCATTAGTGCTTTATTAGACAAGTGCCCAACTAGTTATGTTATATTACATGGGTAGTAAGAAACATCTTCCAGGGAGAATAGTTCCATTAAGGGTTCCTTTCCCTGGGCAAGCATGCCCTAAAGTGCATGTCCGGACTGCGATAGGAAACGCAGGAAAAACATTTGGGGGCAGATAGGAAAAATAAAAGTCATCTTTTGTCACAGACCGAATATTCCCTTAAGAACGCTAGCTTTCGGCTTCACCCAGTCTAAGGTACACATCCGGCTGACCCGGCAGTAACAATCGCAAAGGTTCTCCCCTTATGCCCTAGCCGAATTAACGGGAACGTAGGGCATAAATACAACAGCCAGGCAACCTAGCTTGGCCAAAACTTAAGTCATATCGATGCATATAATGGTGAAAAAAGGTACATGCGGAAGTATAACACATGTGTTGGGCACGAAGGCCGGATAAATAATTTAAGCTTCTGTGAGAGAAGCCCCCAGGTATGAAGAGTGCGGCTAGCGCATCTGTACTGTGCAAACAAGGCACAATGTGGCCCTTGAAGGCCTAGAGAAAGAAGAAAAGAAAGAAACAAAACAAGACAGATAATGTATTTGTGAAAAATGAACAAGGGGAGGGGACTAACATAGAGTCCGGTGCTAGGCGTAGAATCTTCGGAGCCTGGCCGCGTTCCATGGGTTCGGCTCGAATCAACTAGTCGATGCATCCCACAGTCGGTACGCTCCACCGGTCAGAACTTGGTCGATAATCAAGGGACCTTCCCATTTGGGCTCGAGCTTGTTCTTTTTCTTATCCGGCAGGTGTAGAATGTCAGGACCCCGATCCTGAGTCACACCGATCTAGCATGTAACACATCATATCACTTTGCGGCCTCACGCACGGTATTCCCACGGGTGCCACCTTACCTGGCCCGGGACCGTTTGCGCCTTTTGGCTCACGTATATGATAGTGCCGCTAGCATCCATATGACAAAGAACCCGGGCTGACATGGCTAGTCGTGAACCCAAAGTGGCACTAACTTACAGGGACAGGCATACATGACCCAGCAATGAACGTGTCGGTCATCAGCGAGTGAATCCAGGCTGTAGCACTGGGCTAGCAGGACTCCGGTATTCATCGCGTGACATTTCCCCGAAGGGACAGACACAGGAACGAAGAAGGACACATGCCGGCCAGCCTAAGTGTTCCGGAGCAGTAGCAAGCTACCATGGCTCAGTGAAAACACTAGGAGACATTTCCCGGTAAGAGAGGCTACTAAGGATAAACAACTAGATAGCCAGATCCCACACATACCAAGCATTTCAATAACATACACACAATATGCTCGATATGTGCAAATACAACATGGCATCACAACATGACTCTACGACTCAAGTAAGTATTCATTAGGCTCCGAGGAGCGGGATATTACAGACAGGGGTCTCATGACCCAACATTCAGAGTATACAAATCAAAGCACAAGCGGAAGCTATCATGTCTGAGTACAGACATCTATAAATGAAAAAGGCTAAGAAGCCTGACTATCTACCAGATCCTGCTGGGGCACAAGATCGTAGCTGAGGTAACAAGCTAAACATCGAAGTCCACGCGGAACTACTAGCGAAACCGAAGTCTCTCTGCAAAAACATAAAATAGGCAAACGTGAGTACAAATGTACCCAGTAAGACTTACATCAGAACTAACTACATATGCATCATTATCAACAAGGGGATGGTGGGGTTTAACTGCAGCAAGCCAGCTTTGACTCGGTGGCTATCCTGAACTATGACTGCAATGTAACTCTTTTGAGGTGGCGCACACGAGTCCACATATTCACCATATCAATACACCACTATGGATCCGCTCCCGTCTCCCTACGAGAACGCCATCCATAGCACTCACGCTTATCTTGCGCATTTTAGAGTATCCACTTTCACTTGTCTATGAACTGATATAAGCAACCCAGAAGTCCTTTACCGCGGACACGGCTATTCGAATAGATGATGTTAACCCTGCAGGGGTGTACTTCTTCACACACGCTCTCACCACTTACCGCCGTTTACACGACATGTACTCGGCAACCTTCAAGCGGAAGCCCAACGTGGGTGTCGGCCACGGCCTGCCTAAACACTCAAGTCTCTAGTCCAGGTTTATCGCCTATTCGGGTTCCATCCATGAGGAGATCCGGCCGGAGTTTCGCTCACAGCCCCAAACGATGTGAACAGGGTTCCGTGACACCAAACGGGCGCCCGGTATACCCGGCCACGTGCCTACCGCATCACAGCCCACCCCTCCGGTCAGCGCTGCCCACGGCCTCCAGCATACTACAAACACCAGAAACTACTTGCAACTCCTGGACAGAGGACTAGGGTGAATAAGAAGCCGAGAGGGTCCATTGGTTTCGGGCCCAATGCGTGGTAGTAGCTGAATCATGGATCACAAACACAGAACTCAGTTCCTGAGGACGGCCGCAATGAGACAACCCACCATGTACTCCTACATGGCCTCTCACCGCTACCTTTACCAAATCGTGTTCACACACTTAGCTCACACACAGTAGGACATGTTCACACACCTCTGATTCATTCCCGATGAATCAGACCTGACACAACTCTAAGCAGTAGCAGGCATGACAAACAAGCAAGAATGAGTAGGCACAACAGGGCTCAAACAACTCCTACTCATGCTAGTGGGTTTCATCTATTTACTGTGGAATGACAGGTCATGCAGAGGATAAAGGGGTTCAGCTACCGCAGCAAGTAACAGATGAATCGTTGTTGTCCTAATGCAGTAAAAGAGAGCAGGAGCGAGAGAGTGGGATTGTATCGGAATGAACAAGGGGGTTTTGCTTGCCTGGCACTTCTGAAGATAACATTGAGTCTTCATCAGTGTCAACGATCACATCGCCGGAACATCGTCTACCGAGAGGGGACAGATACCGGCAACAAAGAAAAAATACAATCAATGCAATGCACAATATGATGCTTGAATGTGACATGGCAATATGATGTGATTTGAGCTAATGCAACTAGCAGCGAGTTAAATGGAGTTGGCTTGAACCCTAGGTTCAAATTCAAACTCCTCATGTGATTATTTAAATGCCACTTCCTAAACAGCAGCTACAAATTGTTCTAACATGCATGAAGATAGTACAGATGGATTCCTTGAATTTTTCTGATAATATTTCATATATAATTTATTTCATTTGGAGTTACGGTTGAATTTCTATGATTTATTAAAGTTTTAGCTATTTTCTGAAATTATTAAATCATTTAAGATTTATTTAAATTCCAGAAAGGAATTATTGCGTCAGCATGACCTCATAGTGATGTCAGCAGGTCAACAGGTCACTGTCCGGTCAAACCTGACAGTGGGTCCCGCGTGTCAGTGTAATTAGTTTAGTTAGAATTTAATTAAACTAAACTGGGTTAATTAACAGGGCTGGGCCCCACCTGTCAGTGACTCATCGGAGTCAACCAGGGCCCACCCGTGGTCAAAGTCAACGTCAGCTGCGCCGGCGTTTAGCCGCCGGCGAGCCCGACGCGGCGGCGAGAGTGGTTTTGGCCACTCCGACGACCAAAAGGGCTGCGGAGGGCATCTAGGTGGAGCTGGGGACGAGCCGAAGCTCTTGGTGGAGTTAGCTGGGGTCGAGGTGGCCGGAATCGGCGCCGGCGACGACTTAGGTGGCCGCCGGAGTTTGGTTGCGCGCGGAATCGCATTTCAGTGCGTAGAAGAGCGGGGCAAGGGGCTAGAAGGGTGCTACGCATCGCGAGGAGTAGGTTGGACACTCCAGGGTGACCATTTGGTCACCGGAGCATCGTCGACGGCGAGCTCAGGCGGCGGTGCATCTCGGTCATCAAGGGGGTGACGGCTACGGCAATCAAACGAAGAGGGGAAGAGGGGGAAACGGTGGCGGAGCTCACAGCGGGTGCAGCGGTGGCCTCGGCAAGGTCGGGGACGGTCCGGAGCCGACGAATTTGACGGTGATGGCCGGCGGGTCCGAGGTAGAAGACGAGCCCGGTGAGGCCGTTCGGGGGCTTCTGGAGGGGCAAGGCTTGGTGAGGTGGGTCGAGGACGGAGTGGCGGAGCTTGTGGCTAGTCGGGGAAGCGAGGGAGGCCCGGTGGCCGTGGTGGCAGTG